>NC_056746.1:219199729-219357229 GCF_019279795.1 Protopterus annectens | reverse complement strand
TATGTCAAGAATCTCAATGGCAACACTCAGATCTGCTCAGAGTTACAGCACAACTGCATGAAAATTACAGAACCGAGTGATATTGCCAACATTCTGGCAGATAGGTTCAGAGCTAACTTTACCACCCTCTCACACCCTAAAGGGCCCATATCTATACAGGAAGAATGCAGAGTCCCTGTAGTCACAACTACACAGGTAAAAGCTTCACTCTCTAAAGCCAAAAACACAGCATCCATGGGACTGCACAACATCCCAGGCTGCGTTTTACACGAACTTCAAAATGAACTGGCTCTGCACCCAAGCACCATGTTCAATCATAGCCTCACATCAGGCTTTGTGCCCACTGAATGGCGCACAGCAACAGTTATTCCACTCTACAAAGGAGGAGCCACCACTGATCCCGGGAACCATCGTCCTACTAGCCTGATGAGTTTGGTCTGCAAGGCCATGGAACGTATAGGTTCATAGGTAGGTACCAGGCTATCGGCCCTGGGGCCTATACAAGCCCAGCCAAAAAGGTGGCTTTTACCACCCAAGAAAATTATTTTCCTGTGCCACTGTCGAGTAGAGCCACAGAGGTGATCCCCGGGGTGAATTTCCTATTTCCCATCCAATCATCAAGATTTTTCTTGAAGAGTGCTAATGAAGAGCTTTGTTTGATACAGACAGGTAGTTTATTCCAGAGTATGGGAAGTCTCTGGAACACAAATCTATTCCTCCGGCATGTTCTGTTTATTGTGGTGACAAGGTTTAGGTCCCTAGAGCGTGTAGTTCGGCAGGATCGGGATTTCTTTAAGTGGAGCATGTCCAAAAGCTCTGGGTTTGACATAGCTTTGTATGTTAGGCAGAAATCACCTCTGATTAGGCGATATGCGACGGAGTAAAGCTAGAGTTTTTTGAGACTGTCTGCGAAGGGCATCTGTTTGAGGCCGGTAATCCTCTTTGTGAGGTATTTCTACGGCCTTTCCAGTTGTTGTACATGTCTTGTGAGGTACATACCAAAAGGGGCGTTTTACTCTATAATGGGTCTAATGAGTGATGAATAGAGGGGAACAATGACCTCTTTTTTCTGGATGAGAAACCTTTTGTGATGAGGTGTGCCACATAGAAGGATTTCCTGACTACTGTGGCGATGTGATTATCAAAGGAGAGAATACTGTCCACCTGAATCCCAAGGTCTCTTATCACACTTTTGGTGTTAAGTATACTACCGCCTATGTTGTAGTTCATGGGTACAGAATTTTTACCAAAGGGGATGACAATGCACTTTTTGGCATTGAGCTTGAGGCCATGGCTTACCAGGCATCTGTCTCAGTGAGGCCCTTTTGTAGGATGTCCACATCGTTAGGAGTTTTGATTATGGCTCCTAGTTTGCAGTCTTCTGTGAACTTCGTTAGCCAAAGACCTTCTGTGTTAGCCTGTATGTCAGAGAAGTAGATAAACAGGAAAGGACCCAGGACTGAACCCTGTGGTACTCCACTTGTCACTGGTCTGAAGTCGAATTTGGAGTCTGCTACTTTCACAGTGTGGGTTCTGTCAGTGAGCCAGTTGCCAACCAATCTTGTGACATAAGGATTTATACCTAGTTTAGTGAGTTTATCTGTAACTCCAGAGTGGGGGATGGTGTCAAAAGCCTTGGCAAGATCTAGATAGGATGTGTGAACCACCTTACCCTTGTCTATGGCTTTGGTGACTGCTTCAAAGAAGTCCATCAGGTTTAGGAGACATGATCTGCCTTTTACAAACCCGAAGTGGGTGGAGTCCAGAGTTTGGAGATTACCAATGTCTTTGTTTATAAGTTCCATGATGATACGTTCCATGGCCTTGCAGACCAGGCTCGTCAGGCTAATGGGGCGGTAGTTCCCGGGGTCCATGGTGGCTCCCCCCTTGTGGAGTGGGATAACCGTCGCTGTGCGCCATTCAGCAGGCACAAAGCCTGAGGTGAGGCTATAACTGAAAAAAAATAAACAGCCTCTGCAAGGGTCGAACCCAGGACCCTGCACACCACAGCCAAAGTGATTTACCACTAAGCCCTGTCGGATATCATCATGGAACTCAAATAAAGACATTGGTAACCTCCAAACTCTGGACCCCATCCAGTTCGGGTTTGTGAAAGGCAGATCATGCATCCTGAACCTAGTCCACTTCTCGGAGGCAATCGATGAGGCTAAGGTGGTTCACACAGCCTATCTTGACCTCGCCAAGGCTTTTTACACCATCCCCCATTCTGGAATTATAGCTAAACTCACTAAACTAGGTAGAAAACCCTACGTCACAAGATGGGTTGCCAACTGACTCACTGACAGAACCCACACTGTAAAAGTTGCAGACTCCAACTCTGACATTAAACCAGTGACAAGTGGAGTATCACAGGGTTCAGTCCTGGGACCTCTCCTGTTTGGTATCTATTTCTCTGAAGTACAGGCTAACACAGAAGGCCTCTGGCTAACAAAGTTCACAGATGACTGCAAACTAGGAGCCATAGTAGAGTCCCCAAATGATGTGGACATCCTACAGAAGGGCCTCACTGAGACAGATGCCTGGTGTTAGAGCCATGGCCTCAAGCTCGATGCCAAAAAGTGCACTGTCATCCCCTTTGGTAAAAACTCTGTACCAGCGAGCTACCACATAGGAGGTAGTCTACTTAACACTGAATGTGTGAGGAGACCTTGGGACCCAGGTGGACAGTAGTCTCTCTTTTGATAATCACATCGCCACAGTAGTCAGGAAGTCCTTCTACGTGGCACACCTCATCACAAAAGGGTTCTCATCCAGGAAAAAGAGGTCATTGTTCCCTTTTACTTGACACTCAGACCCATTATAGAGTACAGCGCCCCTTTTGGAATGTACCTCACAAGACATTTGCAGCAGCTGGAAAGGCCGCAGAAATACCTCACAAAGAGGATTACTGGTTTCAAACAGATGCTCTACACTGACCATCTAAAAAAAACTCTAGCTTTACTTCGTAGCATATCGCCTACTCAGAGGTGATTTCTGCCTAACATATAAAGCTACGTCAAACCCAGAGCTGTTGGATATGCTACACCTAAAGAAATCCCAATCCCTCTGAGCTACATGCTCTAGGGACCTAAACCTTGTCACCACAATAAACAGAACATGCTGGAGAGATAGATTCCTGTCCCAGAGACTTCCCATACTCTGGAACAAGCTACCCATCTATGTCAAGCAAAGTTCCTCATTAGCACTTTACAAGAAAATTCTTTGATGGATGGGAGATAGGAAAATATACCCTGGGAATCACTTCTGTGGCTCTGCCCGAATTAGTAAAAATCTCAAGTTTCATGATTTATCTGTTGATATGAATATATACGTCAGTTTGTTTCATCGGCTATTTGCTGAAATAATGCATTTCCTGGTCCCACAGTGACTTCTATTGTCGGTCTCTCATGAAGGTTTAGTTCTGTTGCTTTATTAGTTTTTTATACAGATACCTTCTTATAAATTTTGCAAAATTCAGCTAGGATTTTTTGTATCTTTTGTTTAACAGCGCATGGTATACTGACATTTTAACTGCGCATGTCATATTGATACTACATACGACAATGCATAATGGAAACTACGCTTTTAGAATGGTTTCTATATAGTTTAACGTAATTTTAGTGCATTTTTAAAAGAGTTATGATGAATTAATAGATGTTTTATATTGCTTTACAGAACTGTAGCAGTTTTTTTACTGCTTTATAGAAATGTAGCAATATTTTTTTTAAAATGACACACGGAGAATACATTGTTTATGTGTCAGCACCACATAATTAACTTGGGCTCGGCAATATGAACTGTAAGAACTCTTAGAATTACGCTCCAAGTTTCATGCAGAACCTTTGGAGACTGAATGATATAATATGAGTTTCAATATTTAAATGTTCGGACATGTGTTGCGTTTGGAATGCCTTCAGTGCGAGCTTCATTATCTAGAGAGTTTAACCACTTTAAGAGCTTAATCACTTAATAAGTTTGTCAATTGATTTATTGCTTGCATTATTGTTTGGTTTGCCCGCCAAATTTCATATAAAAGATGTGTCTTTTTACTTCTAATTACATCTGAAGAAGCGTAGTTAACCTACGCGAAAGCGCTCATTTCTTGTTTTCAAATAAAGACGTTTTTATGTTAGAAACGGAGTTTCTCATCCTGTGGTGATTCCTTCTGTTCCTGCTGTTTCCAGTATTCCTTGGTTTTTCAGAAGGCATCTTTAATCATCAGAGACAGTTCGGTTTTAGTTTTATTGCTTGGTTTTTGCCGTTTCTGGTTTTACATATGGATCAAGTTGAAATTGAACTGGATTTTCGTCCGGAGTCGAGGGCTACTGTTATGCCAGCATGTGATTTACTTTTGCATCGGAATGTCAACCCTTTATTGACCCTGGAACTTACTAACAATCCGCTTTCAACACCAGCTTCTAATAATGGTGAGAAAATTATTGAATTTAATAGACTTACTAAAGACTTTCAGGATGATCTTTATAAGTTACAAAGATATTCATGGCAAAGGCTGCATTTGGAAGCCTGCCTCCACTTTAAGGTTGTTGCCAGAGGCATGCGCATTTTTTTACATGCCCACGTATGGGGACAGTCACCCAGTACTATTAAGAAAATGGCAGGATCTGAATATCGAACTCGGTTTTAATTATCTTAAACTTTTATTGGAATACTTTGCCCCATTAGAATCTGAGCTACGGAATAAAATAGATACGCAACAAAGTTACCTTAATGAACAGTTTAAATCTGATTATTTTAGTAAGAGACTTGATAATATATGGTCACAAGTGCATTTGTTCAGCGAGAGGCTGAAACAAACTAAACAAAGAAAGCTCATTAGAGACGCCAATGATTTCGCTCTCGGACAAGTCTTTGTTTGGCCGAGAACGGAACATATGAGTTCTACCATTGGTTCCAATACCGTGCATGCTGATATGACTGTGCATGGAAACTCTGTGTCTACGGGCTCTACTATTGAATCACCTATCAGTTTTTTAACTTCCAGCTTCAGTAAGGTGGTTAACAATGAAGCACCTTCAAATACCCCTATGTTGAACAGCACCAGTGGAGCTAATTCTCCTAGTGACACTCCACCTCCCAACCAACAAGCAGCTAAGACTTATGCTTCGGCAGGAGCTAAACCAAAAGACACAGCTGCTGCTTCTGTTCGTTTTTTTACCATTTCCAGTGAAACAGCAATCAGGTTGGAGAGGCCGTTCCAACAGCAGGGGACCACGCAAAAGGAAAGGATCGGAAGAAAGACACGGAGTAACAAGGAAACAAAGGAACTGAATAGTTTAGTATGTAATTTGTCTGATCTGGTACTTACTGAATCAGATATTTCTCTCCTTAACAAAGGTCTCAATTTTATTCCTTCTCAAACTAGTTTTTTAAATGATGTTTTAACTGATTTAAGGTTGTTTTGTCGTAATGTGGCATTGAAGGTGTTCTTTAAAGATAAAACAGTTATACAGACTGATACTATAAGAACCTTCTTTAAATGTAAAAGCAGTTTTATGCCTACAATACCATATAATATAGAATGTTTCATGAAACTGTGTGAGAAAGATTTTTATGAAATGTTTGCCATAAAACAAAAAAGATACACTTATTTTAATATAACTGAAAATGAACAGAAGTCACTGATTGGGCTAAAACGAAATGCAAATATTACCATCAAGCCAACGGATAAAGGTGGAGCTGTCGTTGTGCTCAATACATCTGATTATGATAAAAACATGGTTTCCCTTCTCTCTGATGGAAATACTTATCAAATTGTTACAAATAATTATGTTAATAACACCATTAAAAAAAAATACAAGAAGATCTTTATGATCTATTAATGTGTGGCCAAATAAGTTGTGAAACGTATGAATATTTTTTTATTGAGTTTCCCACTATTCCTGTCATCAAGGGCTTACCTAAGATACACAGAAACATTTTGCCTGTGCCCATGAGACCTATTGTTTCTAGTGAAAGGTGGAGTACCTCAACCATTTCATCGTTTATAGAACATCTGTTAAGACCCATTGTAAATGACATTCCAAACATCCTCAGAGACTCATACCAGTTAGTACAAATTTTGAAAGATTTTAAATTAGATAAAAATCCCACCAATTATTTACTGGTCACTATGGATGTGAAAGATTTATTTACCTGCATTCCCAATGAATCAGGACTCCAAGCCATAAGAGAGATTCTGGTGACATGTTCCCACTATACTAACAGACAAATATTGATAAATCATTTGTTGGAACTAGTACTTAATAATATTTGTTTGTACAAGGATAAATACTATTTACAAAAGTGGGGGGTTGCTATGGGCACCCCCTGTGCGAATAGTTATGCAAATTTAGTTGTTTATGAATGGGAACAGAATTTTTTATTTAAACATAGACAATATAGTAACATCAAATTGTACAAATGATTTGTGGATGATGTCCTGTTCATTTGGGAAGGCACTGAAAATGATTGCATTCAATTTATTAAAGATGTGGAGACTACTAGCCCCTTTTTGAGGTTTACTGTAGAAACCTCAGTTGAACGGGTACATTTTTTAGATCTAACTCTGAACTTTAACATCAATGGAAGGTTAGACATCTCTCTTTATAGAAAACCAACCTGGCGAAATACACTATTGAAATTCGAAAGTATGCATCCGAGATTTACGTTCTCAGGAATTGTTACTAGTCAATTCAGTAGAATAGCCAGGATTTGCAGTGATGAAAAAGTTTTTTTTAACTGAAATGGACAAATTAGAATCATTATTTAAGGAAAGGGGTTATAATAATAAAATAATTAGAAAGTGCAAACATCAATTGTTTGATACCACAATACCAGATATGTCTCATTCTACCTGTGATGTCAAACAGACGTTTTTGAATTATACACATACCAAAGGTAGGTTTACTGATAAATTATCTTTTACCATAAAATACACCAGTGATATAGATTCTCTTAGGAAGATAATAAATAAAAATTGGAATGTACTTAGTATGGATCCATGTACAAAAACTGTTGTTGGTGAATGCCCTAGATTTAGCTACAAGAACTGTAGCAATCTTAAGCAGCTGCTGTGTATAGATAAAAATAGCTTCCATATGATGATCAAACCTGCTCAATGTGGAACTTATCCTTGTGGCCATTGCCATATGTGCCCCCACATTTCTAAAAAACAGACTTTTATTCATCCAGAAGGTATCTATAGGTTTACACCTACAAGTTATTGTAATTGTGATAGTACAAACCTTATATATCTTGCAACCTGTGAAAACTGTGATGCATTTTACGTTGGCTTAAAGCGGAGATTAAGAGATAGGGTCTATAACCATCTCTATGACATTAGAAAAGGCAATGAGCAAAACGCGTTAGCGAAACACATACTAGACCATACAACACATAGATTTAGTTTTAAAGCCCTACAATTGGTTGTTATAAATTCTAGAGGAGGTGACAATATTAATCAACTGGCCTGTATTGAACTTAAATGGATATTTACTTTAAAAGCTCACATTAATCCAGGTATTAACCAGTTTCCATCAAACCAGTATTGAACAATAGGAAACTATGATGTTACATATTTTTATAATGTTTTACTATTTACTCATTTACCACTTTATTATTTTAGGTTGTTCATCTGTTATATAACTTTTCCTCATTATTTAAATGTTGTAACAATAAGCTATTTAAATATATGTGATTTTCTGAATTAAACGTTAATAACAATTTGCAGGACGTTTTTAGAATCAGATATTCATATATTGTATTAATGTGTTTATATCCTCATTTTGTTTAATTTATTTTCTAAAAATTTTGCTCATTTATTTTTCAACCTTTTGATATTTAATAATAATAACAAATATAATAATTTATAATTATATTAATAAAAATATTTACATTTAATGAATCATATTTGCTAGGTATTAGTATATATATTATTATTAGTATTAATTCATGGATATGTTATTGTGTTATTAATTACTGTATTTATTCTATCTTCTAATATTTATATACTAATATTCATATGTTACTTTTAATTTATTGAAGAATCTATTAGATTTATTAATTCTCCTGAATTAGTAAAAATCTCAAGTTTCATGATTTATCTGTTGATATGAATATATACGTCAGTTTGTTTCATCGGCTATTTGCTGAAACAATGCATTTCCTGGTCCCACAGTGACTTCTATTGTCGGTCTCTCATGAAGGTTTAGTTCTGTTGCTTTATTAGTTTTTTATACAGATACTTTCTTATAAATTTTGCAAAATTCAGCTAGGATTTTTTGTATCTTTTGTTTTTTTAACAGCGCATGGTATACTGACATTTTAACTGCGCATGTCATATTGATACTACATACGACAATGCATAATGGAAACTACGCTTTTAGAATGGTTTCTATATAGTTTAACGTAATTTTAGTGCATTTTTAAAAGAGTTATGATGAATTAATAGATGTTTTATATTGCTTTACAGAACTGTAGCAGTTTTTTTACTGCTTTATAGAAATGTAGCAATATTTTTTTTAAATTACACACGGAGAATACATTGTTTATGTGTCAGCACCACATAATTAACTTGGGCTCGGCAATATGAACTGTAAGAACTCTTAGAATTACGCTCCAAGTTTCATGCAGAACCTTTGGAGACTGAATGATATAATATGAGTTTCAATATTTAAATGTTCGGACATGTGTTGTGTTTGGAATGCCTTCAGTGCCTTAGGAGCTTCATTATCTAGAGAGTTTAACCACTTTAAGAGCTTAATCACTTAATAAGTTTGTCAATTGATTTATTGCTTGCATTATTGTTTGGTTTGCCCGCCAAATTTCATATAAAAGATGCGTCTTTTTTACTTCTAATTACATCTGAAGAAGCGTAGTTAACCTACGCGAAAGCGCTCATTTCTTGTTTTCAAATAAAGACGTTTTTATGTTAGAAACGGAGTTTCTCATCCTGTGGTGATTCCTTCTGTTCCTGTTTAGTCGTTTGCTTTCTATTATTTTATATCTCTCTCTCTCTATATATATATATATATATATATATATATATATATATATATATATATAAAAAATATATATATATATATATATATATATATATATATATATATATATATACACACACACACACACATATATATATATATATATATGTATATATACATACATATATACACACACATGTATGTATATGTATATATATATATATATATATATATATATATATATATATATATATATTATATATACATACACACACACACATTATATATAATATATATATACATACACACACATATATATAAATAAAAAAAATTGCATTCTGTTCATCTGCTTTTACTGTATTTGTGTTTCTTCCTACTTTACAACTCTGATCCGAGATATATAAACAATAAGTACCCTTTTATGTGCATTTAAAGAGTTTTTTTGATTGTATCTGCTTTATTTTCTGAAAAAAAAAACACAAAAAAATATATACTTGTTAGCCACCTTTCTAAGCTAGTATGGTCCAGTTTTCAGGTTAAGTGCTGAATTCAGGGCTGTGCTACAAATCTCTGTGTTTGCCCATACCTTACTTGGATAGAAGGAAGTTTCTCTGTTCAACTGAGAGAGAGGAGAGCTTTGAGCAGCCTATCTGTCCCTGGAGGGCTTTGAGCAGCCTATCTGTCCCTGGAGGAGTGGTTTAAGCCCAGAAATTAGTACTTTATTGGCCATTTTGGGCTAATTGCTCTCTCTTCCCTTTCCCTGCTATAAATACCGCTTTTGCCCGGTTTTGCACACCAGGCAGCGTCGACTAGCTAGGGTATAAGTATTCCCGGCTCTACAAAGTCTCCTCTTCAAATTTATCCCCTGGAACTAGACAAACTTTCAACTTAAGCACTCAAGCCATTCATTTCTCAGCCCAGCACTTGCTCAAAACTCATAGCAAGCACTTATAAACCCTAGCACTCGACCCTCCTATACAGTACAGAAGGACAAAGCTCTCTATTCAGCCTTACCAGCCATTCAGTAAAACTGTTCACTGTACCTATCCAGGCATGTCCAAAGGGCAGTTTCAGGCATACTCTCCTGACCAACTGGTGAATCTGGGCATTTTGAGGCAATGTTACAACTGCCTCATGTACACAGACAACCCTCTCCTCCTACCACCAAACATTAATACATGCGAGAGATGCAATTATACAGCCAAACTGGAGGCCAAGCACTCTCAACCCAAGGCTGGATCAGACAGTCAAGAGGAGAATGGGAAATACTTACATCACACCACCAATCTCACACAGACCCATTAAACCAGCACCGGCAAAAAACACACAAATACACAAAAACATACTCGGAGGCTCTAAATAAATATCTGCAAAAGCAACAGAGACCTCCAAAGCAGACATCCAAGTAACCTCCACCCTTCAACACAAATCATGAAACACATACTTCACAAAACCAGTGTGCCATGCAATCACAGCTCTTAATGCAAAATAACATACCCAACATACTAGTAATAGGCGACTCCATAGTCAGGCACACTGACGTCCCACTCACTAGGCTGAATAAGGAGAAGGTTATTGTTAGCTGCCTGTCGGGTGCCATGATCCGCCACATAACAGAAGCACTCAGGTCACTCCAGAACAAGTAGAAATACGACTCTGTTATTGTCCATGTTGGTGTGAATGACCTGAGACGTACCTCCCTGGACTACATGAAGAGAGACATGAAGAGCTTGCTGATCTTGTAGCCCAGGCCGGTATGACCCTGACCCTGAGTAGCATCCTGCCCTCACCAAGAATGATATCACAGTATAAAGAAACAATTATCAATTTCAACAATTGGCTAAGTTTCTGGTGTCATTCAAAGTGGATCCAGTGTCTGTCCACCTGGGATGACATGCTCGACAAGCCACGCTGCTTCGCTAGAGACGGCTTGCACCTGTCACCCTTAGGCTTTCGAATACTGGCCAAGGCTCTTGCCACCCTCATAGTGCCTTTTTTAGGCAAGGCTCAAAAGACAAACCCACCGCCATAAATAGCACAAGTAACAAAAAACCAAGGGCAATGCTACTCAATGCCAGAAGTCTAAACCTCAAAATGCACGCACTCGAGGCACTCCTCAGTATAGAGAAAATAGATATACGAGCAGTAACAGAAACCTGGTTTAATGCTCCAGAGAGCACCCCAGCACTACCAGGCTACAACTCATACCATACATTTCAGCCACAAAACCCGGACCGAAATACAAAAGGCGGGGGCATATCCATATTCATCAAGGACACCCACACCCTCCAGGTTAGTGGCACAGCACAATGCTTCAGAGATCATCCACGTGCAACAAACAAAGGGCAAAACTGCAATTCAAATTGTAGCTTGCTACAGATCACCCACCATGTCCCAGAACCCCCATTCCGCATGTCTGGAAACACTGGGAAATATAAAGGTCCTACCATTCACCCTAATATTGGATGATTTCTACCCATAGAGTACTAACTCCCTTGCCCAACATTTCCTAGAATTTATAACCTCAAAACGCCCTGGATCAACTGGTCAACACTCCCACCAGAGGGGACAACATATCGGACCTGGTCATCACCAACATGGGCGACCGGTGCTCCACACCAGAGGTCAACCCCTCACTGGTTAGATCTGACCATAAACAAATCACTTTGGATATCCACATTCCGCCCCCACCCCCGGACAAGGAAACCACTGTGAAAAACTTTTCAAAAGCAAACTTCACGTTACTTAAGACCAAGGTGGAAAGTTTCAAAGCCCCCATGCTAAAGGTTAACATTGTCCCAAACTGCAAAATCCTTTACTAATACATTTTACAGGCACCTACAAGAATGCATGGATCGTGCTATCCCAAGCAAAACCAAGACTCACTCCTCTAAGAAATGGAAACCAGTCTGGTGGACTCCTGCCATAAACAAACTATACAATAGGAGGAGGAAACTAGTACAGAAAAGAGTAAAATCCCAAGAAGGGAAGACATCCATGATCAGTATCAGCAAGAAACTATGATCTCTCATAAAATCATCCAAGGTGAGTTTCAAAAGAAAGATTGCCAAGGACTCCAAAGATAACCACAAGGCATTCTTTAGCTATGTCAAGAATCTACGTGGCAATGCTCAGATCTGCTCGGAGTTAGTGCAAAATGGTACAAAATACACTGAACCGACCGATCTTGCCAGCATCCTGGCAGACAGGTTCAGTGCAAACTTCACCCCCCTTTCACCCCCAATAGGGCCCATAACCATACCAGAAGAATGTAGAGCTCCTGAAATCACAGACACTCAGGTTAAAACAGCCCTCTCCAAAGCCAAAAACACAGCATCAATGGGACCGGATGGTGTCCCAGGTTGCATCCTACACGAGCTCAAAGACGAACTAACCCCTCACCTAAACACACTGTTCAAACTCAGCCTCTCCACAGGTTATGTACCCATAGAGTGGCGCACAGCAACGGTTATTCCGCTCCACAAAGGTGGAGCCACAACAGACCCCGGGAACTATTACCCTATAAGCCTGACTAGCTTGGTCTGCAAGGCTATGGAGTGCATCATCATGGAACTCATTAACATAGACATTGGGAACCTTCAAATACTGGACCCTACCCAGTTCAGCTTTGTTAAGGGCAAATCATGCCTCCTAAACCTGGTGGACTTTGAGACAGTTACCAAGGCTAGAGACAAGAGAAAGGTGGTACACAGCCTACCTAGACCTCGCAAAGGCCTTTGACATCATTCCCCATTCTGGTATTATAGAGAAGCTCACCAGCCTGAACATAAACGCCAACGTCACAAGATGGGTTGCCATCTGGCTCGCGGACAGAACCCACATGGTAAGAGTTGCGGGAGCTAAGTCGGACTCTAAACCGGTTACAAGTGGCATTCCCCAGGGCTCAGTCCTAGGACCCCTCCTGTTCGGCATATACTTCTCAGAGGTACAAGCAAGCACATGAGGACTATGGCTGACCAAGTTCGCAGACTACTGCAAATTAGGGGCTATAATTGTCTCTCCGGCTGACACAGACATCCTCCAAAAGGGTCTCACCGAGATTGACACCTGGTGTCAAAATCATGACCTCAAGCTAAATGCCAAAAAATGCATAGTCATCCCCTTTGGAAAAAACAAAGTACACACAAAACTACCACATAGGTGGTAGTCCCCTAAATACAGAAAATGTAATAAGGGATCGGGGGACTCAAGTAGGCAGTAAACTCTCCTTTGATAATCACATTGCCAAAGTTGTTAGAAAATCCTTCTACGTGGCACACATCACAAAAGGGTTCGCATCCAGATCGAGAGGGGTCATTGTGCCCCTCTACTCATCACTCATCAGACCCATCATAGAGTACAACGCCCCATTTGTCATGCATCTTACACGACACCTGCAACAGCTGGAAAGACCACAGAAGTACTTTACCAAGCGGATCACTGGCTTCAAACAGATGCCCTATGCAGCTCAACTGAAGAAACTCCAGCTGTACTCTGTTGCATACCGCCTACACAGAGGTGATCTCTGCCTGACATACAAGGCCATGTCCAACCCAGAACTGATGGACATGCTCCACCTAAAGAAAAAATCATCCCCTTGAGCCACATGCTCTAGGGATCTAAACCTCACCACAACAATAAATAGGACGTGCTGGGGGGGGGGGGATAGATTCCTGTCACAGAGACTTCCCATGCTTTGGAACAAGATTCCAATCTACATTAGGCAGAGCTCCTCACCAACACTCTTCAAGAGACATCTTGACGAGTGGATGGGAAACGAAGTTTACCCCGGGGATAACTTCAGTGGCTCTGCTGGACAGACGCACACGGAACTAATCTAAGGGGGAGGCGAAAGCCAACATATTCTGGCTAGGCTTATAAATGCCTTCGGGAAGATAGCCTAGTACCTACCTATGAACCTATCCATAATGTCAGTCCAGTGTTTGCAGCAGAGACCAGGGGGAATCCAGTCAAAGAGTGGCAAATTTGGCATATATGACAAGACCTTCACAATAGCTTGAACTGGATTAAAATATGCTCTGGGTGACAGCCTGCCACATTGCATCCCGTAGTTCCCACTTCTCCACAATGATTCTATAGTTAACTAACAAAAGGGCACATTTCATTCTGTGTTCGAGTACCTTCTCGTCCTACAAATGAGCTGCATTTCTGCTCCTTAATTACAATGACATGCAACCAACTGTAAAATAGAATGGGGAACACTAGCTTAGCTGTTTGCTTATGGATACATATTGCTGATCAGATATGCTTGTATTGGCTAAAATCAAAGCCGTTACTGCAAACTGGATTATTTACAGTTGTGAAAGTTGCAGCTCTTGTCGAGTTACTGCAATCCATTACCCAACTATGTCAGGTTCTGTTACACATGGCATCTTTCTTCTCATTAACTCACATAATAACATGTGAAAACATGGTCACTTTGAGTACTGTATACGCGATATTGGATAAGACCTACTTTAAAAGAGATTATTTATTTGTGGTTGAGGAAGTTGAGTGGTCTTTGCTACCTGCTATGGATGTCTACATAAATGACTGTACTGGGGTTGCAAAAGAGAAACTCCTTTGTGTTACACTGATTAAACCAATACCTAGTGTTGGATTACTTATACTTTAACTTGGTTGTCCTGTTCTGCTGTATTAAGAGCAATTACCAGCAGATGTAAAAAGCCTACACATCTGTTAAAACAGCATGTTGCATTAGAAAAGTCTCTCTACTGTATTCAGTCTTTGTTCTCAATGTGAGCTTGCCCAAATGCTCCAAATACAGACAACCCATCCTTTCTGCAAATGGTCTCACAGACAACATCCTACAGTCAATAACAGGGCAAACAGGCTTCTTAGCCCGCAGAAGACCGTGCTTTCCACTTCTGTGGTTTGGTGAGGAGGGGAGGAAGAGTATCAATCACAATGATCTCACTTTCCTTTCTTACCTCAGTTCACCAGAAGCCAAGTCTTTACTTAAGACTATGCCTACCTCTCCTCTTCCTAGCTTATTTCCACAAATATTAGCCCATCTCACTGTAATCCTACAAATGTAGCTATTACACCATCGTTCTCTGGTGCTAGTACATCTCCTACTTAACATTATATACAGCAGTTCTGTCCATCCATCTCCACACATCAATTTCAAGTCTATCAAATAACTGCAGAACATGTGTAACTCTGTTAATCAAACACTGGAAGGAATTTCATAAATCACTACTGGGTACTGCTGCTTACAAAAAAATATGCTGCCTACACAAAATCAAATACGAACATTAGGGGTACTCGCTTCTCTGCTACAGGATCCTGATCTCACCCCTATGACATCCAGTACTTAAAACCACACTTCATAATCCTTGTGAGTTCCCCAGGACTAAGACCTCAGGTCTCAGGACAGGCTAACAGGTACAGACATGTTCCAAGTAAAACAGGCTTCATTTCCACAGCTGAATATGCTAGAAGCCAAATATTGTTTCCATCTCTGAAACTGGTCTACAACTCAGATATCAAAAATAACCAAAAATGGAATTTTTCTTCCAGACAGAAAAATTCCATTTTAAGTACACAGGATATACAGCTGTCAGGCAATTCCATCACCATTTACTGCACATAATGGTTGTAACAGCTTTTCAGCACTACCCAAAGATGTAATTTTAGTCAACATCCAAATAATTGCAATTAAGAAATCATAGCTGAATGTTTACACCATGCTGGACCAAGACAGAATTTTTTTGTTCAGGTTTTTAACTAATTTTTGGACTGTCTCTCCTAAGAGTTGTGATTTTCTCACCAGTCGCTGAGGATTGAAGTCAGTAAGTAATGACTGACATAAGAGTTGCAGACTTCATATCATTTAGAAAATGCACATCAATGCAAAATCAGTTATTCTAGCTGCTAAGCTTTTAAGAACAATATTTAAAATCTGTCCCTGATTTTGGGCCTTTGTTCCCCTGATTATTTTTGGCTTTGTCCATTTTTCTTACTCTTAAGCGTTTTATAGGTATGGTTTCACTAGTAAAGGTCACACTAAAATCAGTCTTACTAGGAGATATCAGCAGTGACTGGTCAGATTCAGAAGATATGCAAGACCATAGGCCATCTATCTAGTTTGACTGATGCAGCTCATTAATCCAGTTATAAAAGGCTGCAAGTGTACAGAAGGGAAAGTACTGTAGACTGAAAACTCTCAACATCTCCTACCAACAACACAACAGCTGGTCTTATGACTAACTCTATAGGCCCATGTAAAAGAGCACCATTCATGGTGGAGATCTTGCAGTGCTTCAAGGTACTTAACACACAGATGTGCTTATCAAAGTAGTCCAAAGTTTTGGATTGCTTATCTGACAGGGAGACTGAAGGATTAGTAGAGAGTTCTTTTCTAAAGGCCACTGTCTTTAATAAGGAGTTAGCAAGCAGAATTGAAGTCTACAATTCCTAGTCTTTGGGAATTTTAAGGATTGTGTCTAGTCTCCTAAGCACATCAACCTTTTGTCAGACCCTCTGTATGACAAAGAAAACCAACCTGTCAGACAGGGATACACCCAAAAGGGTGGGAAGGCAGAGTAGGAAGCCTCCTGCACATTTTCCTCCCATGGGGAAAGTGGGTCACAGCAGGCCAAGCCCCCTTCTGTCCGATTACTTCAAGGTCCTTTCCAAAACTGAGGTCTCCAAAGAGAACACTGGGAAATCATCTCAACAGTCACTCATTCTCAGTATACAGAATAGGAGACTCCACAGGGATATCCAGATGCTTCCTCTTGAAACACTTCTTCCTGGGATCTCCTGTAGAGGAACTGTTTGAGGGAAGAAAGAATATTCACCACCTGATATCCCAAACCCATCTCTGTAACACTTTTGTATTCTCCTGACCCTCTGGTGAGAAATAGCCAGGCAAAACTTGTGGGAGCATAGGGTCAAGGCTGATACTGGTGCACGGTCTCAGGACTAGTCAGTCAACAGAGTGTGCTGTGTCAATGTCTAGTTCACAGTCACTGATGTCAATATTGCTGGCAACAAGAGGTCTGGCCATGCAGAGATCATCCAGTGCTGACTGAATTAATTAATATTGAGTCCCTCAACTTGGCCTTCAGTACCAAGAGCAACACTGATATGGAAAAGCTTCTGGCCTGAAGAAATGAACTAAAATTTGTCAACACCCTGCATAGTACTGAAGGCTTCAGCACCATGACTGGGGTAATTCTCTCAAACCTAATACCCTCTGCCAAAGTAGCAGTCGGCATCAAAGAGATTGACACAAAGGCTACACTGACAGGATGGTCAGTGCTGAAGAAACAGATAAAAAAAACTATCAATACAAGAATATGTACCTCTAATAACAGTCTCTGTTCTACCATAACTGAACAGGGGTTGAGAGTGGAGGTATCCAAATGGCAGCAAGATGCAGAATCTTCTCTAGCGGTCCTTGAACTAAAGGGGGATACAGTGTAACCATCTGTAGTTCTGTGACTTTGATATGCAAATCCTGAAACAGAAAACACAATGTGCAAAAACGTGAACTTACAAAGTTAGACTGTGATGTCACGGAGTATTCCCTCATGCTGATCTTGGTGTCAATACATATACTAAGTAATGGCAGTGTGGGGAATTGCCAAGGGTATTCCCTCTTCTGTGAGGAAAGGTGAGCTCGCTGTCAGTATACATGGTTTACCATCATAATTTCGAACATGTTTGTTGAGAGTACTCACATGCTCGAAAAACATTGTCGAAACTTATGAAAGCGACGGAGGAAAAGAATGAATGAAAAAAAAAATATATTGACAATTCAAAATAGAATTGTTGAAATTTTTCAACTATACCACCACATCCGTTGTCATACAACACACATTTTGCAAGGGGGCAGGCCCCCCTTGCACCCCCACACCCCCTGCCACTGTATACAAACTCAGAGATCAGACTACAGTGAGGGAAAGGGTACATTTCCTAATCCCCACTGCAGTGCGATCTCTACTCAATATGCCAGATTCACAACAGCACACACACAATACCATTCGCTGTTGTGCATTCGGTAGTTTTTTTTTTTTGCACAAACAAACCTGTGAAAAAGTACAGTTTTGTATCTACCATAAATGTAGATGTTCAAGTGTATTCACTGCTGCAGTCATTACACTTGGGTTATCCTGCCGTCAGGCGGTCCCCGCAGTTGGCCAGAGTTCCAAAGTCTCGGTCCGGCGTCTGTTGCCGTCGCCTCCTCCCCGACGTCAGTGCGCCAGGGGCACTTAAGATGCAGCCGACGCCATTTTCTTCAGTTTTTCTTGCCCCAGATGTCAGGTGCCCCCAAATAGGTAGGCAATACATACTGCTAATAAAACATACATAAAAAGTAAAACCAAAACCTTCAGTTACCAGCAAATACACCACATAGGTAGTATAGGGTAGAAAGGTATAGGGTAGAAAGGTACAGATAAGTCCCAGCTAAGAAAGAAGGGATGGAGGGAGGGTCACCTGCACTGCAGCAGTGAATACACTCCAACATCTACATTTATGGTAGGTACAAAACTGTACTATGTTCATCGTGTTTCACTGCTGCAGTCATTACACTTGGGTTGAATCCCAAAGCTGAGGTAGGGTGGCTGGTTCTACAGAGGATTTGGGGTGGCTATGAGGCCCTGCAGCACTGCAGTGGCAAAGCCAGCTCTGGATTTAGAATAAAGAAGCAAGTGATAATGCTTGGTAAAGGTGTGCACTGAACTCCAAGTTGCAGCCTCCAGGATATCTTTGGTAGGTACTCCTCTAAGGTAGGCAGTTGAAGTGGCTGTTGCCCTGGTGGAATGTGGCCTAATGTTGCTAGGTACAGTTTTCCCATGCTGTGTGTAGCAGAAACGGATACAGTGTCCTATCCACTTTGAAATGGTCTGCTTTGAAATAGCCTTTCCCTGTGATCCTGCAGCATATGCTACGAACAATTGCTCAGTTTTCCTGAAAGCTTTTGTTTTGTCCAAGTAGAAATGTAGCTGTCTGTGTATGTCCAATGAATGCAGAAGTCTCTCCCCTTTATTCTAGGGATTTGGATAAAAAGTTGGCAAGTGAATAGTTTGGTTAAGAGCCACACTGGAGACCACCTTTGGCATAAATGAAGGGTTTGTTCTGAAAGAAACCGGCGGTTGGGCGGCCACGGTGGTCAGTGGTTAGCATTGTCGCCTCACAGCAAGAGGTTCTCCGGTTCGAGCCTCTGCTGGGGTGCCTTCTGTGCAGAGTCTGCATGCCCTCCCTGTGGTCGCGTGGGTTTCCTCAGAGTGCTCCGGTTTCCTACCACATCCCAAAGACATGCAGCAAGTGGATTGTACACTCTAAAATTGGCCCTAGGTGTGAGTGCTTGTGTGTGTGTGCCTTCTGTGGAAGGTTGGGCGCTGGGCTGGCAACTCAACACTGTAAAACTCCACTGCCAATCATGAGCGGACAGGTGATCTGCTGTGGCGACCCCTAACCGGGAAAAAGCCGAAAGAAGAAGTTCTTAAAGAAACCCTGTCTTGGTGAAAAATTATGAAAGGCTCCACTGCCATTAGTGCCTGTAACTCTGAGACTCTTCGTGCTGAGGTTATTGCCAGAAGTAGAGCAGTTTTCCATGACACATATTTTAATTCTGCTGAAATGGCTGGCTCAAAAGGAGGCAAAGTTAGTTTTTCCAAGACAAAATTGAGGTCCCAAGTTGGAGCTCTTCGGGGCGGTCTTATGTTCTTAGCCCCTCTGAGGTACTGTTTTAGTAGTGGATGTGGATGAGAGAAAATAGGAGGATCTGTGTTGTAATGAGCCAAGATAGCAGAGGCGTGGATCTTAATGGATGAAAAGGATAGTCCTTTGTCCAGCATCTCAGTTAAGTATTGTAATATCCGAGGAATATTTGGGACAAGAGAGTCAAAGCTTTGAGTCTGGTTCCAGGCACAGAATCTCTTCCACTTTTCTGAATAGGATTTCCTGGTGCTAGGCCTCCTGGCCTCCAAAATGACATCCATAACAGCTTTAGAGAGGTGTTGTCTCTGTTTGACTAAGGAATCTGCCATGCAGCCAGGTTCAAGGTTTTGAGCTGGCTGTGCAGGATCCGATTGTTTTGTTGAGTCAGAAGATGCGGAATTTGAGGTAAAATGCATGGTGGGCCTTGAGCTAAGTTCTTTAAGATTGGGTACCAGTGCTGGTGTGGCTAGTCTGGGGCAATCAGGATAATTTTTGGCCTTTCTTGTCTGGCTTTTAGGAGTATCTTTGAAAAGGAGAGGCAGTGGTAGGAAGGCATAAACTTTTAGGCTTTTCCAGCTGAAAGAGAGCATCCACTTTCCATGCTTGTGTGTGGCAAGTCTTTGTGCAGAATTTCTGTAGTTGGCAATTCATTGGGGAGGCAAAATGATCTATGTCTGGGCTCCCCCATTTTTGTGTTATCATGCTGAATACTTGTGAATTTAATTTCCACTCGTGAGGATCCATGATGTTTCTGCTTAAGTAGTCTGCCAGAGTATTTTTCTTTCCTGGCAGGAATTGTGCTTGCAGATGAACTTGATAGATTACAGCTGTGTTCCACAAGGTCATGACTTGCCTGCAGAGGGGATAAGAATGAGTGCCCCCTTGCTTGTTTATGTACCACATAACTGTGGCGTTTTCTGTTTTTAGTAATAGTTGTCCTGGATGCAGAAGGTCCTTGAAAGCTGTTAAGGCATTTTGTACAGCTAGCATCTCTTTTTGATTGATGTGAAGATGCATTTGGTCTGCGGCCCACTTGCCCTGAATATATTTTCCTGCCATGTGTGCTCCCCGGGCGTAATCCGAAGCATATGTTGTTAGTGTCTGCCTGGCTGTGGGTAGAGTGAAAGGCTGTCCCTCGTTCAGGTGACATATGCCTGTGCCCACCATCGAAACTCCTGTTGTAGGCAGGGAATAAAAGTGGTATTACTGCTTCCAAACTGTGACACGAGTCACAACACTTTTCAGGTACCATTGTAATTTCCTCATATGCAGTCTGGCATATGGTATTAGTAGTATGCAGGATGCCATGAACCCCAAGGCCTGCAGAATTTTTATTGCAGGGAGTTGGGTTTTTGTTGCCATCAATTGAAAATACTGAGTCAGTTGTCTTTGCTTGTCTGGCGTGAGATAAGCCATCTGGGCTGTAGTACTTAAGCTGGCACCCAGGAATATTATCTCTTGTGAGGGCACTAGTTTTAACTTCTTTTCATTTACTGTGTACCCTAGGCAAATTAGCAATCTTTTTACAAATGCCAAATGTTGTAGAAGAATGTCCTTGCTCTCTGCTTGAATAAGGCAGTCGTTCAAGTATGGGTATATTTGAATTCCTTTTTGTCTGCAAAATGCAATTACTGGTGCCAGGCATTTTGTGAAGACCCTGGGCGCAGTAGATAAGCCAAAGGGCAGTGCAGAGAATTGGTAATGCATTGAACCAGCTATGAATCTGAGGTATCTTCTGCAATTTTGTCTGATAGGGACATGCTGGTATGCCTCTGAGGTCCAAAGCAACAAGCCAAGCCTTCTTGCCCAGCATGGGAAGAAGCTGCTGAAGAGTCAACATTCTGAATTTCAGAACATCCAGGTAAGTACTTAGAGTAGAATGGTCCAATATGGGTCTCCAGGCTTTGTCTTTTCTGGGGACCAGGAAAAGTCTTGAGTAAAATCCTTGTCCTTGTTCCTGATGTGGCACTTTTTGAATAGCTCTCATGTCCATGAGGGCTGTAATTTGTTGTTGTGCCTCTGCCCATTGATTTGGTGGCAGGTCTGGCATTCCTTTTAGCCTTGGTAGAGTGTGAAAGTGGAACCTGTAAACTTAAGACACAATATTCAGAACCCCTTTGTCTTGGGTGATTGTATGCCAATTTTGTGGTAAGTGCTAGCTTCCCCCTAAGGGAGCTTCCAAACGGTAAGTGCTTGGTATTTGAAGGGGGGAGTCACTGGGACCATTTCCTATAAGGTTGTGACTTGTCTTCCCCTCCTTTTGGGGTTGAAGCACCCCACTGTCATGGTCTGTAAGAGCCTTGGGGCTGAGATCTGCCTCTGTGGTCTGACACTGGAAAGGACCAATTTTTGGAGGACCAATTTCTGCTAAATTGAGGTGGCTGTACCTGTAAGAAATCCTTCACTGTTTGCATAGATTTTGCCTTATCCTCCATTTTCTTTAATACCTCTTCTGCCTTAACACCAAATAAAATATCCTGCTGTAAAGAAGCATCCAATAATTTTGCCTTAACATGATCAGGTAAACCTTGTTCTTTTAACCAAGCATGCCTTCGTATCACAGATCCTGTAACTGCTACTCTACAAGAACCCTCTAATGAATCAAAACCACATTGCAGAGTATGTTTTCCCACTTGTTCAGCTGCATGCAATAAATCCTGCATTTCCTTATAGTCAGGATGTTCTGAACTTGTAAGCACTTTCTGTTTTAACAGAGACATTAAGTATTGTTCGTATTTAAGCATATGAAACTGGCAATTTAAAGCCCTCACTGCTAAAGTTGCAGAAGTGTAAACTTTCTTCCCCCAGCTGTCTAATGCTCTAGAATCCCTGTCAGAGTGAACTGGATTTTTAGCTGTGGAAGCCTTTACCCCTTTGGGACCCTGGGAAATATTTCCTGGGTCAGCAACAGAGTTTTTTATAACGAAATTTGTGAGAGTCAGGGACTCTGTAGTACCTGTCTGGCTTGACTGGTGCAGGGGGCAAAGAATCAGGATTTAGACTGGATTCAGAGAACACATCATCCACAATATCTAACACTGGCGGAATAGCAAGGGGCCTGTGCTGAGGCAATAAAAGAAAACCTCTGAGCCTTTTCTAGGATTCTGAGTAATCCTGGCCCTCCCAATGGAAATGCTCCCTCATGGTATGTAAAGTTTCCCCAAAAGAGTAATTCTCAGGAGGAGAGTCTGAAGGAATTGATTCTTCAGCATCAGAGACCTCATAGGGAGGTAAAGAGTATCCCTGGTCTGAAGAGGAATCAGAAGAAATGGAACCTGGTCAGAGGAATCGTAGTCTGTATCCTGCCTAGGCCTTTTATCTGGAGGGGGATGGGAACCCCTGATCAGAGTAATTAAGTCTTCGGCCATTTTAAGTATCTGTTTTTTTAGGCATGGAGGCCTGTCCAAGTGAATGTTGTACTTGCTTCTTTGTCTTTAATGGAGTTTTAAACTTGGCTGTAGATTTAATGGTAAGTTGTGAAGGTCTGAAAACACCCTCAGAAGCCGATGCCTGCTCAGCGGCTCCGGACCCATCTGACGGGTTAGTTTCCGTAGGCCCAATACCTTGAGTTTCCAGAGGCCTAGACATCTCCACGTGGGAGTCGGAGGCGGCCTGTGGTTCTGAGGTAGCTGGTGTCAGGGGTTGCGAAAGTGCCTCACTGAGAACCGGCGACTGGCCTAGAAGAGGCTTCGTCAGTTTTGGGCCTCGGATGCCTGTCCTTATCCTTGTCTTTGCGTTTTTTGTGTATTCCGGTCGTCTGTTGTTCCGAAGGCATGGTAGAATTGAACCTTCGGCCAAAGTAATGGCGAGCAAAGTCAAACAGACATTTAATAGTACGCTTGTTAAATCTAGCACAAAAACAGACAACTAGTGACGTCGTGGTTTGGGCCTAGGCATGGAATACAGTAAGAAAGAAAGTCCTTATGAGGTATTTGCTTCCCTCAAGAAATGCAATAAACTTTTACTGACATCGGTCTGAGGCAAGAAAAAGTTTTCCCAACGGGGTACTTAGCTTTATTGAAGACTTCAGTTCTGAAATTTTAATTGAAAATCTCAGGAGTCGGCCGACCGGCACTTGCGAACTGCTTTTGCTTAGGGCACCGCGCGGCAAGCAAGACTGGGGAAAATGGCTTCAGCTACATCTTATGTGCCCCTGGCGCACTGACGTCGGGGAGGAGGCGACAGCAACCGACACCGGACCGACACTTTGGAACTCTGGCCGACTGCGGGACCGCCTGACGGCAGGATAACCCAAGTGTAAGGACTGCAGCACTGAAACACGATAAACATCTTACTTTCGGATATCCGTCGTTGCACACTTCAGCCACGACATTTTGAAGGAACACTGTATATACACACACAAAGTAACGGAGGTGTGGGGAGTGCAGAAGGTTTTCAGTCTTCTGTAAGGTACAGGTGAACTCCGTCTCAATATATTATACGAAGTAAAGGAGGGGTGGGCAGTGCAGGGGGTATTCCCTCTTCCGCAAGGAAAGGTGAGCTCGGTCTCAGTATGTATAGCAAATGAAAGTGTGGGGTATGCAGAAGACTCCCTGCAAAAAGGTTTAAAGGGAGAACAGCAATGCTAATGTTGTCTATTCTCCTGCAGTTTTACAGCTGGAGGAACTTGCAATTAAGAATCTGTACTGGAATAATGGGTCTGGAGAGAGGAATCAATATAAGTCTTTACAGTGGTCCTCATGAGGTTTCAGGTTAACTGGAGACAGAATGAGAGGAACTGCAGACGCACCTGAAAGAAGTCTGGAAGGAAGTAAAACAGACACTGAGAGAAAAAAAAAAAAAACACTACTGAGGCACTGTCTGGCTGAGTCTCACTCAAATTTACAATGGGACTGGTGGAACAGTTCTACCGTTGGAACCTATGAATGAGCATGTAGCCCTGAGAAATGGCTCAAAGACCCTCTCATCCTGCACTTTATGCTTCTCCATCCCCTGGGTCTTAAGTTATCAGACGTTGATCACTTGATAAAAAAAATCTTTTAAGATTCTCTTTTTTTGCATTAAGAGCCCCAGGCTCAAACAATATACAAACCGCAGTACAAATTCAAATTATCAATGCATAAGTTACATACAATCTGTGCTTATCCTGTGTTATGATTTTAGGACTACATTTCAGGCATTTCCCACATTCTGAATACCTTATCTGCTTTATGCTGCTTATCCACTCTGCACCAAAGACGTGATTTCAGTAACCAAGAACAGGAATGTTATTACCAAACCACTCACAAGGTCATCAAACAACAAAGGCAAAACTTCACAGTTCCACTTAAAGTGGTAGCCTAGGCTACAAAGCAGGGAAGGAATACAACAAACTAAATCTTACAGACATAGCCAGCCTTAGGCATAGGTGAACTAAGTGGCCGCCTAGGGCACCTCTCTAGCAGGGGCACTTTTCCAGTAATCTGGATGGTAGGTAGTGTTGCTGATGGTGTAGGTAGACCAGGATGGGGGCACCATGGAGACCTTTTGCCCAGGAAACCATTTGACCAAAGGCCGGCCCTGCTTACATACATACATACATACATAAATACATAAATAAATAGAGGACAGATATGATCCAAAAGCTCTCCTAAAGTGTCAGCCAGAGAGGAAGGGGATGAAGAAATCAGATCACTTAATACTGCACATAGCCTGAAGTTGTCTAATCAAATGCGTGCTGTTCAGCAGCAAATGAAATCTGGAGAAGCAGATAGCCAAAGAGTATTGTGAAAGCTGCGGGAGGAGTTAGATCGTGGGAAATTACTAAAGGTACTAAGCTAACATGGCCCCTAACTGTTCACGAAGGGTAAATGGATCATGCAAAAAATTACAATGCCTTACACAGCTTCAAAACAAAACTTAACGAAATACCACCTCAACAGTACTGGGAGCTGTCAGGACTGTGGAGCAACTAAAACAGCACTTGCAACACAGTGTGTTATGCTACTGACTATTAAGCAAACCCACATCCAACATTACCCATGCATTTTCCCTACAATTACTGCAAACAATAATATTTATAGTTGCTCACCATGACAACTCCAGACAAAGCAACTTTTTTTAATGAAATTAATCTTCAGATTCTGAACACCATGATTAGCCCATCACTCAAAATCAACCACGATAAAGCTTTGACCATGCATCACAAACAGAACTATTACAATCAAAACCTTCGACTCCAAGCATAAAATTGTGATTAAATAAATGGATTAAATTGTGCTAAGCTCTTTAATTCTGACGTCCTTCCCAATCAGTATTCACGCCAACAGCTGTTCATTTACATGCACTAAAAAATCCTTCATACACGTATTCTTTGCCCTCCAGCTGCACTCTTCTTTCAAATCAGGTAGTTATAGAACTGAATTCCATGTTGTGAAATGGGTTTGTTTTCAAAATATAGGCCAAGTCACCTTCTAAGAAACCACACAGCATAATGCTGATGTCATTCATTCCACAATTAACATTCTGCGATGTGCATCTGACATTCCTATTAACAGCTAAGAAAATCATAGGAAGTAAATTTTGCAGTCTGTGCTGCCTCATACGTAAACAAGTGGTAGTGGGAGAAAACTGCATTAGCAAAGATGACTTAAAAGTACTCAAATGCATGCATGCATGCATGCATGAAGTACATGTAGAAGGGCTAATGAACTGTTTTGGTACCTAGGTCAGTGAACTAGACAAATGACTTCTTTCAGCTATGCTGTGGGTACAAGTAAGATAACTACACATAATATAAAAAATAAATGGCCTATCAAATGAGGACGACTCGCATCACAGGTAAGACTGTGCACATTCAAATTCTTATGTACAGGCAGAGAAAACGGAGAAAGTTAAATAAGGATATTCCTGTATCAGCAAACATCTCAAGTATGCATCAGAAGTCTGCTGGCTCAGAAGCATGACGTCTATCTAACTATACAGCTGGTGACCTAGAGCCGATTAATGAATCTGATGTCCAACAGTATGGTGGGTGACTTAGAACTGGTAAATTGGCTAACATACCTTGAAACAACGGGTCATCTGGGTAGAGGAGGTATATAGCACTGGATGGGATGACCAGCTCTCCAATATTGCTGGGAGGGATTGGGATAACCCTTAAGTACGTAATTCTCTGCTGGAGTTAAAGAGGCAATAAAATATGAGCAAGTGGCAACAAAACACACAACTTGAAAAGTCTGATCCAAATGGCAAAGGTATTAAAAAATATATTTTGTAAAACGGCAAGAAAGATATGGTACTGGGGCTAACCCCATCTTCTCTGCAGACCAGTCTTCCTTCCTGGTGAGTGAGAGACAGAAGACGGATGAGAGACAGGATTACCGGGAATGTTGGTCATCTTAGTATTATATTGTTTTTGGAACCTTCTGTAGAGGTCACAAGTCTAATCCTTACAACCTACCTAATGAATAAGTAATTTAACTGCATAACTTGTTAACTATACCACCCTCTCATTTTTACTTTGAGTCTGGGTATTGTTGCAATTAGTGGAACTGAATACTGAGAGGTCACACCCTCTACCTTCAACTGTCATGCCCTACTGTCATAGATGATCTTTCTCCCAATACATTCATCTGTTGGCTGGACATACTGTCTTCTCTTTCCTTCTGCCGGTCTCACAAATCTAATTTACTAAATCATATTTTACTTTCCGGCCCATGTTACACTGTACTCTGCTCTCCCTGACCCTCTCTGCAACTGTGGCTACTCTGACTTCAGCTTTGATGGCCTCACCAGCCCCAAAATGATTAGCCCATAGGCTGCATGACTCAATTATAGATTTTACATCCTCATTAGGATTTCTCCTCCACAGCCTAGTTACCCAAAACTTGTCAGCCTGTTCAGTATTTCAATTTTCAGTTTCTTCTGGATCCCTGTTATCGGTTCTCATTTTCATCCAATTAACCTTCAGTTATACATTCCAGCTCCCTCACATTTGCTGAAGTTCCTGTTCAAATTCTGCTTGCAGTGTCACAGTTTGCATACCTCATCTTAGCTGTTCTGACCCCTTCTGACCGGTTTGCTGATATAGGCCATCATGGATGTAAACATGAGTGGGTGCAGAGCTGAACCTGCTGCACTCACACACAGTCTCACACGCACTCCCACTGGCAGCCCTTCTTAGTGTCTCTGCACAGTTCATACTCGTATCACAGGAACTTCGTACATGAACAGCCTGGACAAATTACATCAAATGTTTCTTGGACTTTGCCTCAAAGCTGATTTGGGCAATCCTGTGATGGTTCACTGTCCTATGCTTTCTCCAAGTCTAGAAATGTCCAACTGCACTCAATCCTCATATCCAGTTTCTTCTGTATAATCACTCACTACAAATATCAGGTTGGTTGAATTGCATAGTACATGGGAAAGTACAGTTGTGTACACTTACCATAAATGTAGATGTTAGAGTGTATTCACTGTTGCAGTCATTACAACTGGGTTATCCTGCTGGCAGGCTGCCCTCAGTCGGCCTGAATTCCAAAGTCTTGGTCCGGTGTCGGTTGCTGTCGCCTCTTCCCTGACGTCAGAGCGTCATGGGTATAAAAGATGCATCCAACGCCATTTTCTTCAGTTTTCTTGCCCGAGATGTCAGGTGCCCCCAAAAGTGTAGGCTAAAAATATGTTAATAAAACATACATGCACCAAAGTATATTTTTGCCTTCCCCTTCAAGCAAATACACCACACAGGTTGTATAGATTAGAGAAGTACAGATAAGTTCCAGCAAAAGTAAGGGGGATGGCATATGGGTAACCTGGACTGCAACAGTGAATACACTCGAACATCTACATTTATGGTAAGTGTACACAACTGTACTATGTTCTTCGTGTTTCACTGTTGCAGTCACTACAATTGGGTTGAATCCCAAAGCTAAGGTTGGGAAGCTGGGGCTAAATAGCATTAGGAGCAGCTATGAGGCCCTGCAGAACTGTAGTGGCAAAGCCTGCCCTGGACTTAAGTGGTAAATGATAGTGCTTTGTAAAGGTGTGCACTGAACTCCAGGTAGCAGCCTCTAAAATGTCTTTGGTTGGTACTCCCCTGAGGAAGGCTGCTGCTCTGGTTGAATGAGGCCTAATGCCCTTAGGCACTGGCTTGTCATGTTGTGAATAGCAGAAACGAATGCAGTGGCCTATCCACTTTGAAATAGTCTGCTTTGAAATGGCCTTTCCTTGTGATCCTGCAGTATATGTCACTAGTAATTGCTCTGTCTTTCTGAAAACTTTGGTTCTGTTCACGTAGAATTGAAGCTGTCTGTGTATGTCCAAAGAATGCAGAATTCTCTCCCCCTTGTTCTGCGGATTTGGATAAAAGGTTGGCAGATGAACAGCTTGGTTAAGGGCCAAACTGGACACTACCTTAGGCATAAATGTCGGGTTTGTCCTCAGAAAAACAGTGTCTGGATAAAAAATTATAAAAGGTTCCACAGCCATTAGTGCCTGTAGCTCTGAAACTCGTCTTGCAGAAGTTATTGCTAGGAGCAGAGCTGTTTTCCAAGATAAAAACTTTATATCAGCTGTATCGGCTGGCTCAAAAGGAGGCAGGGTGAGTTTTTCCAAGACATAGTTGAGGTCCCATGCAGGTATTGGTGATCTCCTTGGAGGCCTCAAGTTTTTGGCTCTTCTGAGGTACTGCCTTAAAGGATGCGAAAAGATTGGTGGCTCTGTATTGTAATGAGCTGAAATGGCAGAGGCATGAATTTTAATTGATGAAAAAAATAGGCCTTTGTCTAGCATCTCAGTGAAATATTGCAAAATCTGAGGGATATTTTGTACAGCTGTGTCAATTCCTTGTGTCTGGTTCCAAGCACAGAATCTTTTCCATTTTGCAGCATAAGACTTTATAGTGCTAGGCCTTCTGGCCTCCAAAATGACATCCTTCACTGCATTAGTGAGAGGTGTGTTTTGTGTGACTACATTATCTGCCATGCTGCCATATTTAAGGTCTTGAATTGGCAGTGTAGGATCGGATAGTTTTGTTGAGACAGTAGATGAGGTATTTGAGGTAAGGTCCAAGCCAGGCATTGAGACAAGTTCCTTAGGATTGGATACCAGTACTGGCGGGGCCAGTCTGGGGCAATCAGTATCATCTTCATCTTCTCTTGTCGGACCTTTAGTAGTACCTTTATGAGGAGAGGCAGTGGAAGGAAGGCATATACTGCTAAGTTTTTCCAGCTGAAAGACAGGGCGTCCACTTTCTATGCTTGTCTGTGATAAATCCTTGTGCAGAATCTTTTTAGTTGGTAGTTGTGAGGAGAGGCAAATAGATCTATATCCGGGCATCCCCATTTCTTTGTTATCATGCTGAAGACTCATGGATCCAATTTCCACTCGTGGGGATCCATGAGGTTTCTGCTTAGTTCGTCTGCCAGAGTATTTGTTTTTCCTGGCAGGAACTGTGCCTGTAGATGTACTTGGCAAGTCAATGCTGTGTCCCACAAAGTCATGGCTAGTTTGCAAAGGGGGTAAGAACGAGTGCCTCCCTGCTTGTATACCACATGACCGTGGTGTTGTCTGTCATTATCAGTAGTTGTCCCAGATGATGTAGGTCCTTGAAGGCTGTTAGGGCATTCTGGACCGCTAGCATCTCTTTTCGATTGATATGTAGATGCATTTGGTTTGCAGACCATGTGCCTTGAGTACATCTTCCTGCCATGTGGGCTCCCCAGGCATAATCTGATGCATCCGTTGTTAATGTCTGCCTGGCTGGGGGTAAAGTGAATGGCTGTCCTTTGTTCTGGTGACAAGCCTTCACCCACCATCAAAACTCCTGTTGCAGGCAGGGAATGAGAGTAATCCTTGTTTCCAAGCTGTGGCAGCATTGAGTCCAGACACTTTTTAGGTACCACTGAAGTTTGCTCATATGCAGTCTTGCATATGGAATTAGTAGAATGCAGGATGCCATGAAGCCCAAAGCCTGTAGAATTTTTCTTGCAGATTACTTATTTCAAAAAGTTGACAACAAAGGCCCAGTTGTCAGTTGACTTTGTTTGTCTGGCGTGAGATAAGCCATCTGGGCAGTTGTATTTAAGCTTGCACCCATGAATATTATCTCTTGAGAGGGTACTAGTTTTGATTTATTTTTGTTGACCGTGTACCCTAGGCTTGTTAAAAATCTTTTTACAAACGTCAGATGCTGTAGTAGAATGTCCTTGTTCTCTGCTTGTATGAGGCAGTCATCCAAGTAAGGATATATTTGTATTCCTCTTTGTCTACATAATGCAATTACTGGTGCCAGGCACTTTGTAAAGACCCTGGGCGCAGTAGATAAGCCAAAGGCCAATGCAGAGAATTGGTAATGCATCGTGCCTGCTTTGAATCTGAGGTATCTTCTGCATGCTTGTCTGATTGGGACATGCAGGTATGCCTCTTTTAGGTCTAAAGTCACAAGCCAAGCCTTCTTGCCCAGCATGGGCAGAAGCTGCTGTAGAGTCAACATTTCGAATTTTGTTACATCTAGGTATGCGTTTAGTAAAGATAGGTCCAGTATTGGCTTCCAGGCCTTGTCCTTTCTTGGTACCAAGAACAGTCTTGAATAAAATCCTTGTCCCTGCTTTTGCTCTGGTACTCGTTGAATGGCCCCCATTTCCATGAGGGATGAGATTTTATTTGTGCCTCTGCCCATTGATTTATTTTTTTTAGCAGGTCTGGCCAACCGTTTGCCCTTGGCAGGGTATGGAAGTGAAACCTGTAGCCTTGTGACACTATTTAGGACCCATTTGTCCTGGGGTATGATGTGCCAATTTTGAGAACAAAGTGCTAGTTTTCCCCCTAAAGGTGCTGCCAGAAGATAAGTGCTTGGTGCAGGCAGGGGGAAGTCATTGAGACCGTTTCCTGTATGGCTGTGATTTGTCTTCTCCACTTTTGGAGGTAGAAGCACCCCATTGTTTAGACCTGTATGAACCTTGGGGCTGGGATCTGCCTCTAGGGCGTCTGGATCTGCCCCTTTGTAGCCTGACACTGGAAAGGACCAATTCTTTGTTGGCCAGTGTCTGCCAAATCTTGGAGGCTGTACCTGTAAGAAATCCTTGACCGTTTGCATAGATTTTGCTTTGTCCTCCATTTTCTTTAACACTTCTTCTGCCTTAACACCAAACAAGGTGTCATGTTGTAATGGAGCATCTAATCATTTTGCTTAGACATGATCAGGCAAATTTTGTTCCTTTAACCAAGCATGCCTCCTAATGACAGAACCCGTAACAGCGGCCCTGCAGGAGGCCTCCAGAGAATCAAAACCACATTGCAAAGTATGCTTTCCAACTTGTTCAGCTGCATGCAATAAATCCTGCATTTCCTTGTTTTCTGCACATTCCGAATTTATCATTTTCTTTTTAAGCAGTGACGTAATATATTGCTGATCTAGGAGCATATGAAACTGGCAATTTAAAGCCCTTATAGCCAAGGTAGCAGAAGTGTAAATCTTTTTTCACCATCTGTCCAGTGCCCTAGAATCCCTGTCAGAGGGGGTAGGGGTTTTTTTACAGTGGAAACCTTGATCCCTTTGGGACCCTGAGAGATGGTTTCTGGGTCAGCAGTAGGGTTTTTGAAAAGGAATTTATGAGAGTCAAGAACCCTGTAGTATCTGTCCGGCTTAACAGGAGCTGTAGGTAAGGAGTCAGGGGTCAGACTAGACACTGAAAAGACATCATCCACAATGTCCAACATAGGTGGAATAGCTAGGGGCCTGTGATGTGGTAGTAAAAGGAAGTCTCAGAGCCTTTTCTTAGATTCTGAAAAATCTTGGTTCTCCCAGTGGAAATGTTCCCTCATGGCATGCAAGGTTTCCCCAAAAAAGAGTAGTCCCTCAGGAGGAGAGGCTGAAGGGATAGATTCTTCAGCATCAGAATCCTCATAGGGAGGAAGTGAGTATTCCTGATCAGAAGAGGAATCGGAAGAAATGGAAACCTGATCTGAAGATTCATAGTCTGTCTCTTGCCTAGGCCTTTTATCAGGTGGGGGATGGGAACCCCTGATCAAAGTAATCAAGTCTTCGGCCATTTTGAGCATCTGTTTTTTGGGCATGGTGGCCTGTCCATGAGGCTGTTGTACTTGTTTCTTTGTCTTTATAGGTGCTTTAGTCTTTGAAGCTGAAGTCATTTTTAATGTATAACTGAGTAGGTCTGAAAACACCCTCAGAAGCAGATGCCTGCTGAGCGGCTCCGGATCCATCAGAGGGGATAGTCTCAGAGGGTCCAATACCTTGAGTATCCAGTGGCCCAGTCGATTCCACGTGGGAGTCGGTAGCGGGCGTCAGGGGCTGCGAAGGCACCTTACTGAGAACCGAACCGGCGACTGGCTTATAAGAAGCCTCGTCGGATTTGGACCTCGGTTGCCTGTCCTTTTCTTTTTCTCTGCGTTTCTTATGAATTCCGGTAGTCGGATGGCTATCAGACGGCATTGTATAATTAAATCTTCTGCCAAAATAGTGAAAAGTAAAATCGTACCGATGCTTAATAGTGCATTGGTTAAATCTAGCACAAAACCGACAACTAGAAATGTTGTGGTCAGGGCCTAGGCAAGGAATATAGTAAGAATGAAAATCCTTATGAGGTATTTGCTTCGCACAAGAAATACAATTATTAACTTTTTCTGACATCGATCTGGAGCAAGAAAAAAAGTTTCCCCAACGGGGTACTTAGCTTTTAATGAAGACTTCGGATCTGAAATTCGAACACAAAAATCTCAGGAATCGGCCGACCAGCACTTGCGAACTGCTTTGGGCACCGTGCGGCAAGAAAGACTGAAGAAAATGGCGTCGGATGCATCTTTTACACCCCCGACGCTCTGATGTCAGGGAAGAGGCGACAGCAACAGACACTGGACCAAGACTTTGGAATTCAGGCCGACTGAGGGCAGCCTGCCAGCAGGATAACCCAATTGTAAATGACTGCAACAGTGAAACACGAAGAACATCATGGGAATAACGGACAAGTGATCACGAGGAGCATGAGATGCCTAGCTATAAGTAGACACACTTACAAGTTCATGCCAACATGAACTGCTCATCCCAAACTTATTTTGTACTTCTCTATGTATTCATCGATCAAGCATCTACTACAGGCAGTTTTATACAGTGTGACAGGAGTTTTGTTATCTCTGTACTGTCCACAGTTGTGCATATTCCCTTTTTTCTTGTACATTCTTACTGGCATGCTTATTTTCCACTCATCTGAGATATGCCTTTCTTCCATACAGCGAACAGTACGAGTGCCCCAAGGAGCCATTTCCCCCAGTGTGCCTAACATTTTGATTATTTCAGCTATGACTACCTGTGCCTGCAAGCTTCTCTTTCTTAATGCGTCTTACAATTCTTGGGAAGGTACTCCTTCCACTTTCAATGTAGGCTATGGATGTGGTAGTATAGGTTCTGAATTTCCTCCCACCCAGTCAGAAGCTTTATGAAGTACTGCTACCTGCCCTTAATGTCCTCAGGAGTGGTGTTGCTGGCATCCTTTATGAACCTGCAGATTATCTTTTGTTCATCACTGCTTTGCAATCTGACAGAGATTCTTTTTGTCATCTTCGGAGTCACCTTCTAGAAACTGATACAGGCTCTCTGAAGCCTTGTTCTCTTCCACTGAGATTGCTGTCAGCCTTTGTTACTCAGTAAGCATTCCTTCTCAACTAACTTCCCGCACTCTACTAGCACCTTTACTTGTGTACATAGCTTCCATATCGGATTTCCAGACTGGAACTGAGGAACTGACTGCAGATCATGTTAACACATACACATTTTCCATGTGTCTATATCACATTGTCAAACAAACTCTTTAGCGAATACCTATTTGCTGAAAGTTCTATCCATCGGACAACTGTTTTAGCGAAGTATTTTCCAGGGGAAAAAAACAGTGGGCCATAATTGGGAATTTGCCCTTTTTCCTAATGTAGTGCAATCTTGGAGTTGGTATATTTAGTTAGGGGGGGGTGCAGCCCCCCCACCTAAGTGCGTTTTAAATTTTGTTATTTTTGTGATCAGTGGGTGGCTTACTGGTTATTTTTCCTGGGAAAACTTTAGCTTAAAACACTGCTCGATGGACAGAGCTTTCGACAAACAGAGTTCAACAAATAGGTATTCGCTAAATAGTTCGACGATGTGATATAGACCAGTTTTCCACAGGTAAAAGGGGAGCCAGATGTTATCCTGGCATTCAAGAAGTATGAGAGAGAGAGAGACTAATCCTGAACGGAATGCAAGTTTATTGCGGGAGACAAGCACAGAAACTTGCACAGCCCATATATACATTTTGCCAACTAAAAGGCTCTCCCCCACTAGGGATACTGAAGAAATTGCGGCAGCCACAGAAAATGCATGGGGATACAAGGAGGACATGCAGACTAAACAGCGGTGGCGCCTGAACCACAAACTGAATTGGAATCCAAGGGCAGTGATACAGGAAGGATAACCGCTGCCCTTTTGAAATCCATTCTTTATTATCCTATTGTACCACACAAGGTAACTCGCATCCCCTACAAAGATTCTGCCATAAAATCAACACTACTGTGTCCCATTTAGCTTTTTCCTTTTATACTTAAGAGAATCATCACAGCTGTCACATATTAAAACCTGGAATGTTTTAAAATTTATGATAAATATTCCTCACTCACAGTTCTAGGACAGAGTACAAAAAGACAAGCACCCTTTTCAACTAAACATCTCTTTTCTTGTAATTTGCAATTCATTGCCCTTTTTTACTGGTAAAGCTGGCTTTACCATTAAAATGTGGCTGTAAAAGGGTCTTCGAATTAGACTAGCCCACTCACCTAGTTACCACATGAAAATACATCTAAAGCAATAACCCTTTAGTTTGCTCTTCATATTCTACTCCTTTCAAGTACAGCTTTATGATTATATGGAAGTGTACACTTCCTACTGTTTCTCGGGGGAAAAATGGCCATCAGAAGAACATGCCAAGGGCATCTATAAATCTGCCCTTTTTAAGGATGCATCCAGTTACTAGCTTTCCTAAACACAGTCTCCAGAAGGTTACGCAACACAAGACGTGACACTTTCCATTCTTGCATTTCGTTTATAGTTTCCTGCATTATTTCTTAAACAAGAAAAATATATTTCGTAAAAAAAAAAAAAAAAGACTAGTTTAATCAGTTTAAATCACCACTCCCCAGTACAAAATTTAATATTCTTAACATTCAATCTGCTCTTACAAATAGAATAAAATTCAAATAAATTTTGTTTCTGGGCATTTTGGAACCTTGAATGTTCTTGCTGCAACTAGGTAGCAAAAAAGTCTTCATTTTTCAAATGACATCATACTCCTTCATACAGCACCCAAGCAATCTTCAATTTGTGAAATTCAATCATCTAACTCACCATCCCATGCCTCCCCGGCATGTCTACCCAACATCTTGAACCGTTTTGGAAATGCTGTTCCCCATACCTTCACACATCATCCATATCCTTATTCAAGGAGTTATATAATTAGAATGGGACAAAGGGGCAGCTGCAACTGGTAGTTGCTGACATGTGGGTGCAGTACCAACAATGATTTTTGAAGCCACAAGTATACCATGATCTCATTAATTTCTACAACATAGTCAAACTTTAGGTCTTCAAATCCTGCAGCCAACATGATGATCTAAATTTCCCTACCCATGTATGTGTCCAACCCATGGAATAAAACTTCCTCCTTTAAACAATTTGCTTCTACCTCTCTCTTTAATGTATAACTCAGACAGTGTTATGCTGTCACAGAACAAGCTTTCTGCTCTTTCCTTTTAATCCTTTCCTTTTACTTTGATGATGCTGCATTTAAATTCCTCATGTTAATTTTACCTACACAACTACCCTTGTTCTACACAACCAGCTCACATTCAGCTTTAGTATTTCCTTTCCACTTTCTTCTGTTCACCTACACAACCGCTTTTCTCCCTCTCAATATTCCTCTTGATCTTTCATCATAACATACTTGCATCCCTCTACAGCTCTGCTGCTGATGTCGCACCTATTTCACTTCCCTTATATTGATCTAACTTCCACTGTACTGTCTTTATTTGAATCACCTACTTGCCACAAGATACATATGTTTTTTCTGCAGGACTTTTCATCCATCTTCATTTACTTCCCGTTATGTCATACTTATTCACTCCAGTCCCATCCATGGCCACTCCTCATTCCCCCACACCAGTCCCATCCATGGCCATTCATCACCCCCCCCCCCAGTCACATCCTTAGCAACTTGTCACTCCCCCCCAAACAGTCCCATCAATGGCCACTCGTCATAGCCCCCAAAAACAGTCCCATCCATAGCCACTAGTCACCCCCAAACAGTCCCAACCATGGCCACTTGTCACCCCCCCCAGTCACATCCATAGCCACTCATCACTCCCCCCCAAACAATCCCATCCATGGCCACTCCTCCCCCAATCCAATCCATGCCCACTAGTCACCCCCCCAATAGTCCCCATCCATGGCCACTCGTCACCCCTCAATAGTCCCATCCATAGCCACTCCTCACTCTGCCCCCAACAGTCCCATCCATGGCTACTCCTTACTCCCCTTAAATATCAATCCTCAGGCTCCTATTAATATTCCTTTTTATCCTCTCAATCATTATCCATCTTCATTTCCTTTTGGATTCTCTTGATTTTAATCACACTTTATTATCCATAATCTTGAAATTTCAATTATCATATTATACACAATCCAATAGAATCCAGAAAAAACAAATTATATACAGAGTTTGCAATATACACAATGAAGAAAGGAAACTAAACTCCAAGTATAAAAGCTTGCATAACAGTCTTGGCAATACCCAGTCAATATGACTCAAACATCTTGACTAAACAAACTGAAAAGGAATACACTCCATTTTTCTATTGATCTTGTTTCATGACCTAATCTAATAATTCAATATTTTGGCAACGTTTGCATACATCAAGGTTATTCCCACACTAATGACCCCTGTCTCACTCATTTATTGTATCACTATGCCTAACAAATATAGTTCAATGTGTCGCTAGTGTATGACGCAACCCGGGCCTTATAATCACAGACTGACCTATCCCTTCAAATAAGCAAATAGCTGGCCTATAGTCTTCACACAATCAAATGCTGGCACACCTTTCATCTTCTCAGCCACTGCCACACATGGCAAAATCTTCATGTTCACAGTGTTTACTCTCAAAATACCAGTACACACACAATCTGCTGCATAACCCTAAAATAACTCTATATACTTCAACCTTTCTAAAGAAATAAACCTCCTCATATAAAACTCTATCACACTTTCCATCCATCTTGACCTCTTTGGACCCAAGATCTTGAAATTAGCCCCATTACCTTAATAAGGCTTAATAATTAAAGATTTACCAACCAAACTTGTCTTACTGGAAAATAAACACTTTCAGTTCCACTAAATCAAACAGTAATCTAAAAAGCTATAAGCAAAAAACAGTAACGATCACAATCACGGAGAAAACAAAGACACCTGCATACAACAGCCTCTACAATACCCGCTCATACACCTGTGATCCTTCCTCAATGCAATATCAACCAGGAGGAGCAATCACAAACAGGAAACGGAACTTTCAAAATCATCTAGCATACATAAAAGGTACCAGCCAACTATGTTCCAGTACATTCTTTTTTTCAAATCAATAACCAAGCTACTCCACTGATCACAGTTGGGAGGATCGTTACCCAACTCCAGTTTAGAAAAGATAAATACCTTGCAAGCTCTCTGAGTTCTATTATAAGCACAGACCTTAACGGAATCACAGTCATGATGTCCCGTTAATTCTTATTAGAAACTTTGTAACAAACAGGAATGCGACTATCCTTTAAGAAAGCTTTCTCATAGTTCCTCAGTACCTCAATCCATTCTCTCACCAATAAACAGAGCAACACAAACACTGTCACTTATTTTATTTTGATTTTTAACTAGTTTACCACAGTGGAGCACTGATCTACATGGACTAATTTCAGGCTCAATCCATGGCAAATATAAGACCTTCAAACAGAGCAAAAATACAATTTTGAATGTGCACAAAATGCCAGCAATGCAGATAATACTGATAACACTTGTATACAAAATCCTGGGGATTCAGTAAAGGGTCTAGTAACAGCCATATAGCTTCCACTACAAAGGCCCTGTACCCATAATGCAATATTTTTGCAATTCAGAGACATGTAAGCTGTAGTGAGGCAAGACTTCATTGTAGAGTAATTTGCCACGTCTCAGTTGCAGTTACTACTGTGACGTGCACATTGCCAATCTGATCTATACCTTGCAGTAGTCAGCTGCTGTGGTTGCACTGTGTCGGCATTGGCATCTCTCCTCTGTCAGTAAAACCCACACACAAACTTAAAAACAGGTACAGGGACTGTGGTACATGTGCTGTTAAGGCCCAAAAGTTTAGATTACTCCTTTGTGGTTAGCATTTCCTCGCACCCCACCCCACCCTACCCTACTACTGGTGCCGATATGGCACAGTTATAATATCCCTGCTAGTTATTGCCCCCCAACCCAAATTCTACTGTTGGTGCTGACATAACACCACTGTAATATTGCTGTAGGCTAGTGGGCCCCCCTCACCCCCCAGATTCCCATAATGCTTTTGGTGCTGATATATCACAAGAGTAACATCAGCACCAAAAGCTTTACAGGTGTTGATACAGCACAACTATAATAACCCGGGTGGCTAGTGGTCCCCCATCTCCTGCCCCTGATCCCCATACTATTTACAACTTTTTATTTTTTTAATTTTACTTTTAAATTGCAGTAAATGAACACAGCCTTTTGGCAGTATTCACCACCAAGTGATGGGGTTGTCCATGCTGCTCTACAAGTCTGAGCAACTTCCTTCCTGAATTGATCGGTATGTAGGCGCCTTCCTGGAAGGCAGTTTCAGGAGTGCGAGAGATGGATAGAGAGGCAGCTCTCCCGGACTGCCTCAACTTACAGCACGGCCATCAAGCCAGCCTTATATGGTGCTGCATGTCTTCCTGCTGGGGTATCATGCAGCTCCATGTTAGGCCTGTTCCTACATTCCAAAACGTTACAGCAACAAGTGCACAAAGCTGTACATGTCACACTGTACCTTTATGAATTCCCCCCTAATATCAGCAATGGAAGGTATGTGTGAATAGAGTAAAAAAAGGAAGAGCAAGTCTTCTGAAAAAAGGAGGCAGGAACTGAATAGCAATGTTGCTTAGGTTATATGATATACAGCAATATATGTGAAGTATAATGTTTGTTAATGTTAATTTGTTAAACTTCTCAATACTGTTTGATTACTGTATATATCCTTCATTACGAAAGTAAAGTAGAATAAGAATGAAAGGAAACAAGTGAAGGGATATGAATATGGGAGAGGAAAAGAACACAGAGTCAATGTAAAAAAAAAATGCAGACAGACATGTACAATGTGCTCCAAGCTGAAGCAGTAGAATTCTTTGTGAATCTGAGCACTAAGCTTCATCATAAAGTTAAAGTAAGAGGCAAGATTATTTTGTGTAATAACTACCCTGCCTTTTCATGCAACTGGCCCAATCATTCTGGTGGAAAGGGAGCACGGTATGCTTTGGCTAGGCGAGAACCCTATGGCCCATTCATTCCTACCCATGAATCCCATCACCACTTCATTCCCTGGTGAGAGTCAGGTGGTAGTGAGTGGACCACCTTGTTGCTCTTGGGGGAAGGCAGCCTACCTTCTCTCCTTGGGACCACCTCCTTCCCTCTCCAGGATTCCTCATTTACTACCTCCCAAGGGGGCGTGTACCCTCAGCATGCCAGTTTCCCCCTCGGCTACACAATGTGAATGCATTATGACAATGCCAGCTTGGAACTCCATTAGGTGAGTAAATATTGCTCCTACTAGGCATCACAGACATCTTCCTCCCCAAGGATCAGAGATCTAGCAGTGGCCAATCATTTGGTTCCTCCCCAGCTAGGTCCTACAGGCACCAAAGCCACTAATCAAATTCTGGCTGCCTGCAGCATGGTCAGGGCTTTCTCCTTTTCTACAGAGGTGGTCAAGAGATAAGATCTTTGAAGTTAGAAGACTGGGATTTACCATAATGTATGGCCTAATGCAGAGAAGCTGTGATTGTACAGTGAAGATTATCTCTGCTAGTATGCAGTACTGGCTGGTGTGTGTGACTGATTTCTCAGGCTACAGGAAGGGATCCTTCATGGAAGCTTTGCAGTTGAGGGGAAGGGTTCCTTCACCTAAGTTTTGGAGCAGAGGGGAAAGACCCTTCATGTAAGTTTTCCAGGTGAAGGTCTGCCCTATGTAAGGCAGTGATATTCATATTGTGGGGAGAAAGTTATGAAATATCATTGTTGCTGTCTGTAGTGCTTTAGGGGTTTTCTTTGAGGCAGTTGATGTTAGTGGTGTATCGTACTCTAGCTCTGCTAAGAGAATCGCTTAATATCAGAGCTTTGGCCGGCTAACATCTACCTGAAATCACCTGAATGTGTAAGTGAATGCAACTACACTTTTATCTGCCCTTTTGCATATAGTACTTATTTAATTTGTGTTTTTCACTGAATATTAACTCAACTGAAGTTGTGGCAGTCTCTCTACAGTTAGTTCCCCACCTACCCTCCCTGTTCTTGTTTTGGTATTAAGGTTGGTGGCTTTGAAATTGCCTGCCCCTCTTATAGATTTGTATTTGGATATTCCTTCTGGACCCATCTCATTTGCTCACTCAACTGAGTGATCATATTCTGATTTTAGGCACTCCTACTGTGTACAAAGAGAACATTTGGGAAGGACAACCCCTGTAGCCTCTTAATCCTGTTCTGTTCCCTCCCTCAAAAAAAAAAAAAAAAAAAACAACAATATATCTATATATCTATATATAGATATATATATATATATATATTTTTTTTTTATTCAGCTGCTCTTACTGTAACTGTCTTAGTTGCTCTTTTGCGTGCTGTTATCTGTTCAGTCGCTCTTACTCTGCACTTATTACTGCTTGTTAGTAGCCTTCTAATTTACTGCCTTCTGCACTTGTTTTTTAGTCATTTGTTAATTTAATTGCATTTATTTGAACTGCATTTGCGTAGTGTTGCTACACACTCGGGTGTGCTGGCCTGCACTACAATTTGAATTGTATTTACTGCTGTTTTAGCTGCTTTTCTGTAACGAAAAAAAATAAAAATTCTAAGCTTGTTTCCTGCCTTTCCTGTTACTAGTCAAGTCCAGCTAAAGACTTGCTGTATCCAGGACTGTTGGTAAGCTTCTGAGCCCTCCAAGCCTTTCGGAGTTGGAGGGAAGCCTTCTAGCTTATCAGTGGGAGTGGTAAGCACTCGGTAGCCTATCTACCACAGGAAGAGTGGGTTTTGGCCCTGAAATTGTAGTTCATTGGCCGTTTGGGCAGTTTTTCCATCTCTTTCAACTTTCTGGTTAAAAGCCCGTTTTGCATTTGGTCCCTGCCTTTCCTATAACTAGTGTAGTCCAGGTACAGATTTGCTGTATCCAGGACTCTTGGTAAGCTTCTGAGCACCCCCAAACCCTTCTGTATTGAAGAGAAGGATTCTAGCTTATCAGTGGGAGTGGTAAGACTAGGTAACCTATTTACCACAGGAGGAGTGGTTTCTGGCCCAGAAATTATAATTTATTGGCAGTTAAGGAAGCTTTTCCATCTCTTTCAACCTTCTGATTTAAAGGTCCGTTTGCACTTGTTTCCTGCCTTTCCTGTTACTAGTCTAGTCCAGGTACAGATTTGCTGTATCCAGGACTCTTGGTAAGCTTCTGAGCCCCCCCCCCCCCCAAGTCTTTCCGTGTTGGAGGGAAGCCTTCTAGCTTATCAGTGGGAGTGGTAAGCATCAGGTAGCCTATCTACCACAAGAGTGGTCCCTGGCCCAGAAATTGTAGCTATTGGCAGTTTGGGCAGTTTTTTCCCCATCTTTTTCAATGTTCTGGTTTAAAAGCCGTACTTGTGCTTTTTTCTCACCTTTCCAGTAACTAGCCTAGTCCAGATACAGAGATGCTGTATCCAGGACTGTTGGCAAGCTTCCGAGCCCCGCAAGCCTTTATATGTTGGAAGAAAGCCTTCTAGCTGATCAGTGGGAGTGGTAAGCATTAGGTAGCCTGTCTACCACGAGAGGAGAGGTTCTTGGCCCAGAAACTGTAGTTTATTGACCATTTGGACAGTTTGCCCGTTTCTTTCAACTTTCTGGTAAGACCACATCTGTGCTTGTTTTCCATCTTTCCTGAAACTAACCTACTGGGTAGCACTAGAAAGCTTTAAACTGATACAAGCCTTCTAGCTTAGAAGACAGACTTTGGAGTGATTATGTATCAGTTTTCTGTACTTTCTTGCTGTACTTAACTGTTTTCTGCCTAAACGCAGATTTTCCAGCATTTATTGCGATTTAAAAGCGTTTTTTTTTTTCACATATTGTACTTATTTGACTGCCTGCACTTTTAAAAAGTTGTTTTTTGTTTAAATAATTTGTTTAACTGTTGTAGGCTACACACTAAAGTGTGATAGCCTTTTCTGATAGTAAAATAATACACTTTTTTAAAACCTGTTTTTGCCTCTTTTCAAAAAAACAAAAAAACAAACAATTCCTCGTTTCCCGCCTTTCTAAGCTAGTGCTAGTTGTCAGGCTAGTGCTGAATTCAGGGCTGTGATATTAGTTTCTGAGTTGCCCATACCTTACTTGGCTAGAAAGAAGTTTCTCTGTTCACCTGTGAGAGAGGGGAGCTTTGAGCAACCAATCTGTCCCTGGAGGAGTGGTTCCAGGCCAGAAGTTAGTAGTTTGTTGGCCATTTTGGGCTAATTTCTCCCGCTTTCATTTCCCTACTGTAAAAACTGCGTTTCCACGGTTGCACTGGGCAGTGCTGGTTAGGTATGGTTAAAATTATTCCCGGCTCCACTAAGTCTCCTCTTCAGTTTTTCCCTTGAAACTTGTCCAACTCTCAACCTATGCACTCAAAAAGCATCTTACAGCCCAGCACTTGCTCAGATCTAATAGCAAGCACTAATATACCCTGACACTGATTGCCCAGCAGGGCAAAGCTCCACTCGCCCCTCACCAACCAAGCGACTAAGCAGCTCACCCTACTATTCATGCATGACCAAAGGGCAACTTCAGGTGCACTCTCCAGTCCAGTTGGTGAATCTGGGTATCTTGAGGCAATGTTACAACTGCCTTTTGTACACAGACATCCCTCTCCTCCTACCACAAAACACTAACATATGTGAGAGATGCAATTATACAGCCAAACTGGAAGTGAAGCTGTCTCCACCAAACACTGGAACAGACAGTCAAAAGGAGAAGGTTAACACTTGCACCACACCTCCAGCCGCACACAGACCTGCTAAAACAGCACTGGCAAAAAATACACATAAATACACAAAATCATACTCTGAGGCTCTAAATAAAAGCCTGCAAAAGCATCAAGACCTCCAAGCAGACACCCAAACAACCTGCACTTCCCATCACAAACCAGACAACACATAAAACACAAAATCAGTGAGCCACACAATCACAGCCCTTAAGGCGAAATAACATACCCAACACACTAGCAATAGGTGACTCTATAGTCAGGCACACTGACGTCCCACTCACTAGGCTGAACAAGCAGAAGGTTACTGTTAGCTGCCTGTTGGGAGCCAGAATCCGCCACATAATACAAGCACTCAGGTCACTCCAGAACAAGTACAAATATGACTCTGTCATTGTTCATGTTGGTGTGAATGACCTGAGACGTACCTCCCTGAACTGCATGAAGAGAGACATGGAAGAGCTCTCTGATCATGCAGCCCAGGCTGGTATGACCCTGACCCAGAGCAACATCCTGCCCTCACCAACAATGATACCTCAGTATAAAGAAAAAAATGATCAATTTCAACAATTGGCTAAGATCCTGGTGTCATTTAAAGGGGATCCAGTGTCTGTCAGCCTGGGACGACATGCTCGACAAGCAGTGTTGCTTCACAAGAGACTGCTTGCACCTGTCACTCCTAGGCTTTCGAATACTGGCCAAGGCTCTTGCTGCCCCCATAGTGCCTTTTTTAGGCAAGGCTCAAAAGTCAAACCCACCTCCGTAAACAGCACAATTAACAAAAAACTGAGGGTTATGCTGCTCAACGCCAGTAGTTTAAATCTCAAAATGCAAGTGCTCGAAGCACTCCTCAGTATGGAGAACGTAGACATCTGTGCAGTAAATGAAACCTGGTTCAAGGCTCCAGAGAGCACCCCAGCACTACCGGGCTGCTACTCATACCACACGTTTCGGCCACAGAACACGGACCGAAACACAAAAGGAGGGGGGTGTATCCATATTCATCAAGGATACCTACACCTCCAGGTTAGTGGCGCAGCAGGATACCTCTGAGATCATCCATGTGCAATTAACATCAGGCAAATCTGCAATGCAAATTGTGGCCCGCTACAGATCACCCTCCATGACCCAGGACCACCACTCCACCTTTCTGGAGTCACTGGAAAAACATGAAGGCCCTACCGAACACCCTGATATTGGGAGATTTCAATTACCCTACCATTCACTGGGAAAACTACTACAAATTCCCAGGTCCAGCGCTTCCTGGAATTCATCAACTCAAACGCCCTGGATCAGCTGGTAAACTCCCCGACTAGAGGTAAAAACATATTGGACCTGGTCATCACCAACATGGGCGACAGGTGTTACACACCAGAGGTCAACCAGTCACTGGTTAGATCAGACCATAAACTAATCACTCTGGATGTCCACACCCCACCACCACCCCCAACTAAGGAAACCACAGTAAAAAACTTTTCTAAAGCAAACTTCACCTTACTTAAGCCAGAGGTGGTAAGTTTCACAGCCCCCACGCTAAAGGACAACGCTGCCAAAGATGCAGAAACCTTTACAAATGCACTCTATGAGCACCTACAAGGATGCATGGACCGTGCCATCCCTTGCAAAACCAAGACTCACTCCTCTAAGAGAAGGAAACCAGTTTGGTGGACCCCTGCAATAAACAGGCTATACAATAGAAGGAGGAAAATAGTTCAGAAAGAAAGCAAATCCCAAGAAGGAAAGACATCCCTGATCAGTAAGAAACTAAGGTCCCTCATGAAATCATCCAAGGCTAACTTCGAAAGAAAAATAGCCAAGGATTCAAAAGGGAACCACAAAGCCTTCTTTAGCTATGTTAAGAATCTAAGTGGCAACTCGCAGATATGTACTGAACTAGTGCAATAATAGCACAAAATATACTGAACCTACCGATATTGCCAACATCCTGGCAGATAGATTCAGTGCAAACTTTACTCCCTCTCACCTCCAAAAGAGCCCACAACAATACCGGAAAAGTGTAGTGTCCCAAAAATCACAGATGCACAGGTGAAAACGGCCCTTTCAAAAGCCAAAAACAGTGTCAATGGGACCAGATTGTGTCCCAGGCTGCGTCTTGCACGAACTACAGAACGAACTAACCCCCCCCCCACCTAAACACACTGTTCAACCTCAGCCTCTCCACAGGCTACGTGCCCAGAGAATGGCACCATATAGGTGGCAGCGCCCTTAATCCAGAAGGGGTAATAAGAGATCTGGGGACCCAGGTAGATAGTAATCTCCCCTTTGACAATCATATTGCCAAAGTAGTTAGGAAATCATTCTATGTGGCCCATCTATTTACTAAATTGTTCGCATCTAGAAATAAAGAGGTTACTGTGCCCCTCTACTTGTCACTCATTAGACTCATCATAGAGTACAATGCCCTATTTGGGATGTACCTCACAAGACACTTCAACAGCTGAAAAGACCACAAAAGTACCTAATCAAGAGGATTACTGGCCTCAAACACATGTCCTATGCAGCCAGACTGAAAAAACTCTGGCTATATTTAGTGGCATATCGCTTGCTCAGAGGTGATCTCTGCCTGACTTACAAAGCCATGTCCAACTCAGACTTCATGAACATGCTCCACCTAAACAAATCCAAGTCACTGGGAGCCACGCGCTCTAGTGAGCTAAACCTCGCCATAACAATAAATAGAACATGATGAAGGAATAGATTCCTGTCAGAGACTCCCCATGCTTTGGAACAAAATTCCAAATTACATCAGGCAGAGCCCCTCACTAACACTCAAGAGAAACCTTGACAAGTGGATGGGTAAAAGAAAATACACCCCTGGGATCACTTCATTGGCTCTGCTTGACAGAGGATCAGTTGGTTAATTAATCAATGGGGCGGCAAAAGCTGACACTCTGGCTAGGCTTATAAATGCCCTTGGACAGATAGCCTAGTACCTACCTATGAACTATAGCTGCCCTTGTTACTGAGAAGCTAGGAATTTTCTTTGCCCAGACAAGTAGATTTTTTTTTTGCCTAATTTTTATGTGCAGTTGGAGATTTAGGGGCTGGTCCAACCAAATGTCAATATATGAAAAACACAGTGGTCTCAATGATTTATTGTCCCATGATTTCCAGAAGCTTGGGGTCAATATAAAGTTATGGTCTAATTCCAAACACCATTGCTTCTGAGGTACTTTGAAGAAATGTATTCCTGTTCATCTGGTTAGTAAGGGTATGGAGTTCATGCAGTTGCACTTGAATGTTAGAAGAGGAGGACCAGGTCATACAAGTGTAGGTGGTGGTAGTCACTGTGAATGTTTAATTTACGAAACCTGAAGAGAGAAGTGGGGCTAAGATGGATCTTGTGAGGCTCCTTTAAATTACAGAACATTATCCAGACTCTAAAATTGAGTTTGAAAATAAAGTCTTGAAACTAGATGGAGTGCACACTGGCTTGCCCCAGGGTAAAAGTATACAGCACATAAATCAAATAAAATCCCATTTAGTATACATTACAATGGCACTCCATAGCAGCTTCCTCAATCTCACCAGAGTTAGGCAAGTCAGATTTAAAAAACGGTCTTATACAGTTAACGAATATAAAAGTGAAAGTGCAAAATACATTTAGCTACAGTTAAATATGCACATAGAATGGGCACAACTGAAGTAACTACATCTCAAATGGCAACTATAGCATATCATAGTATAACATGTACATTTAGTTAAACAGAGTTAAGGATGTGCATTACATTGATCTATACAGACTTCTTTCAAAAAACCTTCACTTAAAAATATAACCCATCCACAGTCAAAATACAATCACTTTGGATATAACCAAGTTACCACATACAATCTTCCTTGGAAGAACTGCTAGTAAACTTGGATCCAAGTTCATTACTCCACAGAGTTGCACACAAAGATCTAAACAAGAACCAACTATGCAAAGTTGAACTGGCCTTAGGAGTATCTAACTTAAAAAAAAAAGCGTCCCCCGAATAATAACTGAAATACAAAGCAATCTTAGATCAGTACTACCTTAGTGCTTTTAAACATTCAAGTAAACACTCCTGTACAAGAAGACCTAGAAATAACCTGTGAAACTACATCACATGAGCAATGCTTTACCACATGCACACAAACCTACACAGCCCTGATCAAACAACTCACCTAACAGCCTAACAAACGTACATAACCCTGATCAAAAGGTTCCATGCATTCTGAATAAAATATTATCCAGTCCTTGACTCTGAAATTGACATCAACTATTAAGCATACAACATGGGGTCGCACAAACATAGTGCTAAATATAAGAGTTTCTCTTTAACAGACATGTTAAACTGTACTTCATTATAACCACTTTAAAAGAAGTTGACCTCCTATAAGTTAAAGTACCTCCTCAACTAAAAATCAGCAGTTTCATACTCTAACATTTACATCATCCTTTGCCTAAAACTATTATACAATATCCGTCCAATTTTTTGCAATCTTGATGTAAAAATACCATTTTCAAGTGGCATTTTAATGTCTATCGAACTGGCAATTTCATGCCCCTTATATCCATACATTTTAACACATCAACCCACAATAAGGATGCATCGTCTAAACAAAAAACAAAAGAAAACATTTACATTAAACATTAGCTGGACACCTCCCCCAAGAGCATTCTAATGTCCATCATCTTCATATAGTTAAACATGAATATGACTTGCCACTAGAGGTAGTCATTGTCTAGATGCCCAACAAAAAAAAAAATACATACATACATATATATATTAATGCACAATTAACCATTTCGACAAGCTTTAGTCCTACAAGCCACTGTTTACTTCTCAGATGCTTGTAATCTTAATCATGCAAAAATGTTCACATAACATAACACAAACATTAGAACAACAAATGATGGGCATAGAGACCATTAGTGCCCATAATCACACTTTTGGCATCTTCATGTTCACACACTTAGTTATGTCATTTTTAATATATGTAACAGGAAGCCTAGTACACAGAACCATCCCTTATTGTAGAAGTGAAAAAACAGACCAATCTAATGTCCATTATAATGGTCAACATCTTCACCTCCAAAAAAACCCTCACTAAATATAAAAATCAGATCACCAAATTAAAACATCCAGTTGTCCAAAAATCTTATTCTGATGACTGGGGTTGGGGGGTGGGATTATATTGTGCCTGAAAGAAAACTGGAATAATCTTTTGACTTACTCCTCATTTTACATACTATGCTCATCCTCGTTGTATAATAAACCTGATCATGTAACAAACAGGTCACAAAGACACTCATGCATCATTTTCCTCAATCAAATATCAAATGGTTGATGCAAAACTCTTTTTCTGATTCACTGCCGATTGAGAAATCAAAATAGCATTTCCACAGGAAAAGAAAATATATATACATCTTGAGCAATGCAGGAAGTGACAGTTACAGTCTTGACTTAGTGATATTGTTTCACAAATTCAACAAATGGAGCTCTGCAACAAAGTATTTTCTGAAAAGTCATAATCCAGTCCACATACACAGGGTGACCCTCAGACTTTTTCTCAAATTGCCATATCTGTTGCAAAGCATTTTTGATATCATGTAACAGACTGAACAAAAATCGCTCCCAATAAACCTTCCAGTAGCAGTAAATGGGAATGGATAGGCTTATTGCCATTCCCAAACATAGATTTCATAAAGGACCCAGTCCACAAAGTCAGACTGTCCACAGGTGTTAGCTGCTTTAAACCATATTTCAAAGCTCCTTGTTTTGATGAAACATGGAGTCATATTGCACTCTCAAAACACAACTATCACTTTCTATACCCTCCAATTGCCTATAATGCCTAGCATGCCTAAACACTAGACTAAATGTTGTGTTAACTCATGCATGACCATAATAAAAGCTTTTCAACATCTTTTCAGTATACCCAAGGTACACTTTGACCTCACCATGCTCGGGCAAGTTTACATTCATCTGGTCGAGTGTACACATTATGCCTTTATCAGTATTCCCCCCTTTCCTATATTCTGTAGTCAAAATCTGTCCACGACAATTAACTACACTACTAAGATCAACCATCTCTCATTTAACTACACTTAAATGCATAAGCCACATCACTAAAACAGACACTATCAGAACAACTGAAAGGTGGCCAACCTCTCATGGTATCATGAGATTGCTCACATCTCTTCTGTGTACACTTCCTGGATCACCTATCCTTCTCCTTATTCTGTCTGCTGCTTTCCTCAAAAGATAATTCCCTTTTACTCTCATTTTACTTAATCGTTCAGACCCTGTTTTAAGAGTCTACATTTATGCCCTAATATTTCATAAAGATTACACACTCAGACTTATTGTACACCTCTAAGCCACATCTGTCCCATGGAATTCAGCTGATATGTTACAACTAAGGGCAAACACTAGAAAAGGATAATCAAGTAATACAGCAAAATTAAAACTCGCTGCAACTCAAAGCAATTTTTGCAGAGGGGCTTTGCCCTTCTATGTATCCTACACATGAGTTCATAAGCAACTTGGAGTAAGAGAAATTCCTGGAGAGCATCATAAATCTGTACTGCAAACGTCTATCGTGATCCCTTATCATATGTGAGTCAGACTATTTCCACAACCTCAATCTCCACCCTTCTCCTCTCTTCTACCTATATTTTCTCTCTGGACTTCAGAGAATAATTACATCCTCCCTTTCTTAATGCTTTTGACATTAAGAAAACACATGAGACACCACTACAAACTCCAGTACCTGTGAAAAGCTACAAGAACCACCACTCTTCGACTATCAACAGCTAAAACGTGATGTGCCAATTTCTGTAAAAGCCGTCAAATCATCATTTCTAAGAAAGTCACAAAATTAAAAGGCTCAGAACCACAACTTATTTTGTAAACAGTTAAACTCCATCCTTGGTGTACACATCACCACCACTACCATCTATACCAACACCCTAAAAAGCTTCTTCACAACTTTTCCAACTCCCCTACCATCTTTTGCAACATAACATCCTAAACATCACTGCGACAAAACCCTTCTTCCTCCACCTATCTACCTACTCAAACTCAAATTATCGTTCCGACTAATTTTCCATTAAACCTTTCACCTCTGGCACAGTCAGCAAGTCCCCCCCATACCCATAATGTAAAAAAAAAAAAAAAAAAAAAAAAAAAAAATTACAACTTAAATATCTGAAAAAAGCCTGTAATTATACCTCACATCCTCTTGTGTTGACATTTAGCTTTACTATCAAAGGCTGGATTTATTCCAAATGAATTTAGATTGCCATTAACATCCATATTTCCCAAGTCCCTACCTTACCACAGAACTACAGAACAACTGCCATCCTACTGCTTCACTGCTAGAAAATACTATAAAAGCTAGTGTGCAAACAAGTTATTGTCCATAATGCATGGTTTCTGGCCATCTGTTACTAGAAACACTGAACTCATTATGGCTACTAACTTCACATTCTCCAATATGCACGATGTTTTTGACAGGTTCACTGTTTGTTGAAGTGAAGCAAGCCTTTGACTCCATGATCATACACTTCACATTAACATCAAAGATTGAAGTAAAACTGATTTCATGAAGAGTAACTGCTCTGACTTGGAAAGGGATGCAGTAAGGCCAAGACCAACTCAAAGATTCTCACCTCACCCCCAGCTGATTCCATACCTACTTTGCTAACACACGATCTTGGTTTGGATCAACAAATTTTGAACCTGCCATCCCTAAAAAACAGTGCTCTCCAGGGCTTCAAATTCACCCCCATTTTTTTTTTTTTTAATTAAACTTTCCTTTCATCTTCTGTCAACAGAATTCATATGATGCCCCAACGACCTAATACTCCTTCAGAAAGTCAAGTATTCTAGCTTTATTCAACATCTACAGTCACAGTGACCTGTACCACTGGATCAGAACAAACATTTTAAATGTGGAAAAATAACAATCCATCTAATTTGGCAGCTAAAAACAACCAGTCTCTAATCATTCTATTCAGCCTTCCAACCCAGGAGGAAGCATCTTAACTGCTATCACATACAAATACTTTCGGGTTAACACGGTTAGAAATATGTTAGAGTAACAAATATTGGGGTAAGAGGGTATCACTTCTTACAGCTGTCCATGAAGGCTTACTCCCCTTTTCCTCCCTCAGTAATCCACACACCACCACAATAAGCCCGAACAGTCTGCAGGTTCTCGCATAACAAAAACTTCATTCTTCACTGTCTACATATCGACCACCAAAATGCTTCCTGTTACTGAAAAACGATATGAACGCTGTAGAATCGGCTGCTCATGGACAAAGCGAATGACTGAAATGTGGCAGTGATTTTATTTATTTTATTTTACATTTGTTAACCGGGCTAGTCCAGCTGGATACAATTCCATTTTTGGTAGAGGCCTGGGGAGAAAAGCTCCAATAGTAAACACAGCAATATAGTAACACACAAATATGTCATGCAGTATTATACAAAGAAAAGATGTTAAAATAATTAAATACAAAGTATTAATGAGAGGACAATAACATTGGTTACCTCTAATCTAACAGGATAGAGTAAGTCACTTTACAGTATGAAATCTGAGGTAATAACATTAACATTTACATTCAGGACATAAGTTAATTAATTATCTAGTGGTAGTTACTACTTCTAGAGGGGTATAACAGTACTGATTGGTAAGAGGAGACAGTATAGAAGTAGCGGTAGAGAAAGCAGAGAATTAGTCAGGGTTGCAACAGTATAACCAGTGTGTCTTGATAGGTTTCTTGAGCCTTTGTTTAAAGAGCGGCAGGGAGGGTTGTAAAGTTAGATATAAATTCATTAACTCCTGTTATCACATTCAATACATTTTCAAAGAAAATTAGGATACGGTTTCTCAAAATTGGAGTATTTTGAAACTGAAAGGGGAGGTGTTTAGAAGATGGGGGAGAGACCCAATTTTGATTACAAAACAGAGATATTATTTAAATCCGTACTTTGTTAGGAATATGGTTTTGATGAAGTTCCATATATGTAGAAGGAAGAAAGTTAACCAAATTTTAAAAGAAATGTCCATAAAATTGGTTATTAGGTGTCACTCCTTTTATTCAAGCTCTGGTGCAAGAGGTAGAGTTTGAAGATGCTACGCAAGCCTTACTTTTATGTTTAAATTGTTCTTTACTGCCTCTGGCTGGAATTGAGGCAGGTGACAAAGGTTACATTCCCAACCCACTCACCGGGTTATCAAATGCAAAGCAATACATAAAAATGCCCCCGTTTATCATTGCAGCTTTATTGGACTATCTTGACTACATCATAGTTTACAGCAATCATGTTTTTTTACTACTCTATTTTGCTCTTGAATACAGCTTAAATTTGCCAGTGATAATGTAGGAGTTAGTGGGTGAGCACTTAACAGTTCATCTCCCTGGAGGATGGTGATGAGCAACTCGCTAGGGTTACCACCTGTCCCACTTTGCGAGGGACAGTCTTTCTTTGGGCAGTTGTGTCCTGCAAAAAAATTGTAAAAATGGCAAATGTCCTGAGATTTAGGACAAAATTATTTCCCATATTTTATGTAATAGTTGCATAAAACAGTTATTCTGTATCTGAAACCCCTAAATGTTATCAGAAACAGAATAAGCAACTAAAATGCTACAAGAATAAGCTTTTATATATGCAAAAAAGTGAAATTATGTCCTTTGTACTGGCTGTGGGTATGTATTGGCCTGCAAAATCTGATATTTGTACCAAAAATGTCCCACTTTGGGCATTTGAAAAGGTGGCAACCCTACAACTCGCTCACAGAACTAGACGTCGTAAACTGGGACAGAAGCAATAACAAGAGAGGCCTTTAATTTAGGGTAGCTTCAGGTCTGAACATTTACTTGTCTCAGAAAGGGAGTACAAGGCACACTGAAAATCATAATTTCATATAACTCACATTATACAGTCTTCAACTGTATACACCATAGCAATCTCACCACACGTACTTCTAAGTGACGTTACAATAAAGGCAGCTGCTATTCACAGGGTAGTTGCTTCTCTCAGACAAAAATAACTAGATTTCTTAACATTAAAACAGACTTGCATCTCTAGGATTTCCTTTGTAAGTTTTATAAGCAATTCATGAAGCTTATCTGTTTTTTGTACCTAGACCCCCACCTTATGAAAGCATGTACTAACATGTAAGTGATGCATTAAGTGGATTACACAAACCCACAGCTCCAGTCAATGAAGTTTTACTAAACCATGCTGTGGAACATATAGCAGCATACAGACAAAATATGACCAGCTCTGCTGGCAGGGAAGGATAAATCACCCACTACAACCCTAGGTGACCACTGTTTGATTAGCACCTCAGGTACATGCCAACACTCAGAGAAGGCTCACCTCTGGAGGGGTAGGATGAAATGTCTGAGAGCACAAACACTAAACTTCTCCAGAAGAGACCAAAGAAACATGCATGGTATGCTTGTTCCAGCAGCTGCATTCACCTACAGGCCTATTATACCTGCAAATGTGAGCGGCAGTGCAGTGCTGCAAAAAATAGATACTCGGCTGGAAGGATGCTTACTCATCATTGAGAAGGGAGTTAGGGACTTTAAAGCAAATGCACTGATCCACTGTAAATGACAGTGTCCAAACCAGCCCCTGATGGCTGCCTTGAAAGGAGCAAATGGGCTGTAGGACTCTTACATGGACAGAAAGGAATTATTTGACTTGATATTCTGGACCTACCAGACAGTCAAACTTGGAAGAGCTTGAAAGCTGTTGTACCATTCTAAAACAATTCTGCATGCACTCCTGTTCCTGAATTTTTAATTTAAGACTATTCTTTACCTTCCAGATGTATAAAGCTGCAGTTTGCTGCTCTTCCCTCTATCACTCCCCTTATCTCTAGATTATTTTCTTCTCCACTTCCTCAGGTGAGCTTTATGAGATTACTGACTAAATATTTTAAGCTGGCAATCTTCCCCAATGTCCATAACCTGCAGCACTTCCTCTATACCAATCATACAGATTCTGCACCAATGTTAGTACTAGACTGCTGCATTCAGAACTCAGAACAGGTGTACTAATAACATGACATCTCAGCTCGATCATCAAATTAACTCTACAAAAGGGCAAAACTAACTGTTCCAAGATCAGAGAAAGGTCTACAGAGATAGGCTGCTACAAACTCTGCATGTCACCCTGCCAATTTCTTTGATGTCACAACATGTTTGTTCTTCTTCTGTCGTGTTGCACTGCACAGTAACCACTATTCTTAAATTATCAGGGTTTACTAGTACGGTTACATGCTTATGACCAGGTTCTACATAGTTCATGCAAGGTCAGACTTCCAGCACTACTACGCCAGTCACCATATTTCACAAGATTTTTTAAGGGAGATCATTTCAAGTTACTTTCAACACCAAGTACAGTGGTGTCGTAAACTTGCTGATGTTAAGTGTGGTCAATGTTGCAGTCATTACTTCTGGGAACACTGCTGAAGGTTGAGGTCTGACGTACAAACTGACTTTTAGAGATGAGCACCTTTCCCCCATGGCCCAGCTGACATCAGCTTGTACTATGGGCATATTGAATATAAAAGCCTGATGTACAGCTGAACATCTTCATTTAGGTCCATAGTTAAGTACTAACCTAGATGCCCTTGCAGGCCATTTTAAGACTGGTTCATTTCCCTTTTTGTCCTTGAAATACCCATTCAATGTTCAATAATTATATATGATCTCTAATGAGAATAACTGGGATCATACCATAGCTAATTTCAGGGGACCCATACAAGACATGCAGCATTTAGAAGCTGCCTCTGTCCATTAGTAATATGGGGGCGGTATGGAGGATAAATTTTCTGTTTCCCATCTATAGATTAAACCTGCACTTGAAAATGGGCAGGCATGAACTTTGTTTTATGTGGATAGGGAGTCTGTTCCAAAGCAGCAGTATCCTCTGCGATGTATACCCGTCACCCCAAACCATTCTGTTGATGCTGCAGAGGAGGTTTAGATCCTTAGACGAGTACTTCTGATGCCATCCAACTTGCTGATGTGCAGTAAATCCATCAGTAATGGGTTGAAGGATGCCTTGTATGCCATATACTGGTCACTTCTAGCAGTCTGGAAGATACAGAGTATAGTGGCAGGTTAAATAAACTACAGTTTATTTCTTGATTCCATCGGAGAAGGGCTGTAAATGTACAATCCTATAATCGGTGATCCCAGGTAATATTCCCAGATCTGCCAATAGCTCTGGAGACCCCCCCCTCCCCAGAGGAAGAGAGATAGACATCAACCCTGGTCAAGAAAGGACACAACTTAGAGAGGAAGGAGGGATGGCAGTGGAATGCAACAGCAACCACAGTCTAACACTGGCGATTATGGCTTGTTGCCTACACAAATGCACTATGTTTACAGTTTAGTTCACTGTTGCAGTCATTACTTCAGGAAAGATTACCACAGCTGGCTATCCCCACAGACAGTGGAGTTGGTACAGCCACAGAGCAGGAAGGCAACATGCCTTTTAGGATGTCTGAGGTAAACCCTGTTCTAGTCTTGGACAGCAGTTCCAATCCACATTGTTTTGAGAGGGCAGAGAATGAGCAAGGGGGTGTTTCAGGGACACATTGTGTACCAACTCCCGCTGCCCTGGTAGAATGACACTTTTCCTGCAGTGGTTTTCCATATAGTTTATATCACAAGTAAATACAATGAGATACCAATTTACAAATAGTCTGCTTCTAAACAGGTAATGCTTTGTAGTTCTCAGCAAATGCTACAAGAATCTGTTTTAACTTACTAAAAATCTAACTTCGTTCCATCCAGACAATATCTTGGCAAACATCTAGTAGGTGTGCAATTCTTTCCCCTTGTTTTGAGTTAAGGGAGAAAAAAAGACTAGCAGTTTTGACAGCTTTATTTAGAGCTGCAACTGTAGCTACTCTGGACATAAAGGAAATGTGAAATGTTTAATGTAACCTTGCTCCTCCTGTAAACTAGCTATAATTTTTACAAAAATCAATACATGGGATTCAAACACACCAACAGCTGCTGCAACTAGAAAAACATTTTTCCTAGACAAACATTCTCAGAGTTCATCAGAGGAAGCTGGTAAAAAAAGGTTCAGGTCTCAAGCTGGAGGGCAAATCCTACCTGGTAGCCATGAGACACAGAGGACTTTTATAAACAGATTTCAATGGAAGTCTGGATGCCAAAGAGGATCTAAAGGCATGTAGGCTGAGATTTCTGGCAAGTATACCTTTAAGGAATTGTAAGGTGGGCCCACATTTGCAAGCTTGAAGAGATACTGTTATACCTTTAAAAAAGTGCAGACTTGACCTGCAATGAAAAGCTTGGACCGTACTAAGATAGCTGCCCTTGTAGGCCATTTTAAGCTTATCCAATTTCCTTTTTGTGCTCAAATTAACTTATCCCATTTGGTTAGAAATTGGCCTTGCCCATCCTGTGGTGAATTATATAATACCCCTAATGAGAACAATTGGGATTATAACAATACATAATTTGAGGGGACCTATGCATAGGATAAAGTATTTAAGCGCTGCTACTCCCCATCAGTAGTACAGGGGATAGTCTTCGGGTAAATTTTCTGTTTCCCATCCATAGATCCACGCTGTGCTTTAATATGCACAAGAATGAACTTTACTTTTTGGGAACGAAGAGTCTCGTTTCAGAGCAGCAGTACCCACAGATTATATATATATTATATGTGCCTCCAAAACCACCATGCTGATGTTGCAGAAGAGGTCAAGATAGTTAGACCAAATATTTCTGATGCCATTTGACTTGCTGATGTGTAGCAAATCCATCAGTAGCAGATTGGAAGACGCCTACTACACCAGATACAATTCACCTCTTAGCAGTATGTAGGAAAGAGTATAGTGAAAGTGCTTTAAGTCAGTCCATGTAGGACACGTTTAGGCCTTGTATTCTTTTATCTCTGGGCATTGAAGTTGTTGTATGTATCTGGATAGATACGTGGTAAAGGGTGGCATTAACTTTACATGATCGCCCACTCAGCCCTCATTAGGTCAAGGATATCCCTAGATCTAGACAATCCATTAATTTTTAATCTGTGCAATTTAGAAAGTAGTTTTTTTTTTTTTTTTTTACAACAATGGACACATGTTGGTCATAAGTTAGGACACCGTCTCAGTAAGTTACCAAATCCCAAACAACTGGGGTCAACTCTTAGGGGCATATTGTCAATGTGGTAATTCCTTGGGGCAGATGACTATACAATAATGCATTTTTTGGCATTTATGTGCAGTCCAGAACTCTGCTAACAGTCAGCCACAGTCATTTGGTACTTGCCAAACAGGAGAGTTCCCATCAGAGAACCCTGGGGAATGCCAGTGGTGACTGGTAGTCTCTTCATGGAGGCAACTTCCTCGATTTTTATTTCCTGCAAACTAGGAGCCAGTTGGCAAACCAGTGGATGACATAGGGGTTTATTCCCAATTTATTTAGCTTTTTTACTATGTCTGTGTGGGGAAAGGTGTCAAAAGTTTTGGCCAAGTTGCGGTTATGTGGTGTGTACTCTTTTCCTGTCATCCATTGCAATGGTTACCGTTTCAAAAAAATCCACCAGGATCAGTAAGCATTTTCTGCCCTGGACTAATCCAAACTGAAATGGGTCTAGTCTAGTCTTTAGAGGTTCCTTATTTCCTGATGACTTTGTTCCACAAGTCTTTCCATGGCTTTGCATGAGGCTGGTCAGACTTGTGTGCCTGTAATTGCCTAGGTCTGTAGCTGTTCTCCATTCACTTGGTACAAAACTGTATGAAGGTTGAGAGTGAACAGTGTTGTTAGGAGTCTGGCTAAATCATGCATCATGGTATTTAAGAAGCATTCAGGAATGCTGTCAAGACCCACTAATGCAGTAGGTTTAGTTTTTGATAGCACTCTTGGGACTTGGTCACTGGAGTGTAGCTGTCCAAAGGGAAGTGAAGTCATATCCTCCAAGGTGCTGGGTTTAAGGTAGGCAAGATGGGTTATATAAAAGGGACCCCTTGCACAGTGCCAAGAGGTAAACATGTTGGGGCAGGAGAGGTTTCTCCCTTACTTACTGCAGCAAGTGAGAGAACCAGTACTATTTTGGCCAGAAAGGTGTTACTCATTTCTGGGCTTTCCTCTCATCTTCTGAATTGCCCTGAAGAGCAATGGGGGGTACATATAGATACATGGCTCTCCAGTTAGTGAAAAAAAGGTATCTACAGCCCAAGCTCTGTGATATGCTCTAAAGCAGAATTTCTTCGCTGTCTGGTGCTCAGAGAAGCAAAGAGATTTTATGTCTGGTACACTCCACTTGCTCACCAGAGCCAGAACTCCTTTTAGGGAAGCACTCAAGAAGATCTCTGCCAAGTTTGTCTAAATTTAAATTTTCCTGAGAGGATACAGATGGTGCACAATAGAGCAAGCTGCTTTTCAATGCCAATTACCAGGTTTAAAAAAAAAAATAAAAATAAACAAACAAACAAAAATCCGGAACAACTAATGAAAATAAATTAAACCGAACCACAGCCACAAAGAGATGACAAAAGGGTGTTGAATTAAGTTTTGTCATCTCTTTGTGACTCTGGTTCAGTTTAACTTATTTTAATTATCAGGTTTGCAAGGTCGGACTGCAGCTACACAGCTGGTAAGGGTGACAGCCCCTTCGTTGATGAAACAAACTGTTGTTCCATCACTGATCGATCTTAAGGTGCCTGCTTTTCAGACTTTCTTGGAAGTCTGCAAGACATCCCACACTGCTAGGATTTTTTTTAGGATAATATACAACTTGCTTTCCAGTGCATTCCAGGTGTCCGGGTCCTTTAGACTTAAAAGTACTAGATCCCCTGGCCTCACCTGAGGTATCAAAGTGAGGAGGGTCCGATGGTGGAAGCTTGTTGGAAAGGCATAACTTGATTGTCCTTTATCTGTTGCACCTACCACAGCAGTTTTGTTATGACACAAGGTAATTATGAGACTACGGTCTCCATCAAAATGGAACTGTTGATCCCAAATGTTTCTCATGTACAAATGACTCTTCCCTCACGGAGTCTTGCGAGGATGACTATCAGAACAGTGAAGGCCACGTGGCCCAAGATACTGAGATGCACCATGGCACATACTCATTCTTTGTTGCCATGGAAAGCCTGAGGTCTGATGGGGGTCCCACCTTTCCCCTCTTGCATTGAGACTTTGCAGGTACTTATGTGCAGCAAAATAGTTGGGGGATTAATTTGACTTTTGAAAGTTCAGTGCAAACTTAGGTTGGTCAGGCACTGTAGTACACTCTATACCCCCCCATGTCTCTTGTAAGTACTGGATGTGTGACAAAGTACAGTTTTGTACCTACCATAAATGTAGATGTCCGATGGGTATGCATCTGCAGTCATAACAAATGGGTTGTCCTGCCTCAGGCAGCCCTTCGGTCGGCCGGATTCCAAAGTCTGGGTCTGGCCTCGGCTGATGTCGCACTTCACCCGACGCCATAGCTGCTGGGGTATAAAGGCATCAGCCGACGCCATTTTCCTCAGTGTTTCTTGCCCCAGATGCCAGGTGCCCTCTAGGAAGGCTAAATTTGGATAAATGCAGATAATTCCAAACAGTAGAAAGCAAAATATATATATACATATATACATACAAACAAATACACCATAATAGATTCCCCCAGCTAGCTAAAAGAGGGGTAAGTACCCTAGGAATACCACAGAGGGGAAGGAGGGTGGGTAATCCTGACTGCAGATGCATACCTATCGGACATCTACATTTATGGTAGGTACAAAACTGCACTATGTCCTTCAAGGATGCATCTGCAGACATAACAAATGGGTAGAATACCATAGCCAAACTGGGGGAGGAGGCGCTAAGATAATGATGGTGTAGTTAAGATCCCTTGTAAAACAGCAGTTGCAAAACCTGCTCGGGATCTGGAGTATAAAGGAAGATTATAATGCTTGGCAAATGTATGCACGGAGCTCCAAGTAGCAGCTTCTAATATGTCTTTGGTAGCCACTCGTAGGAAAGCTGTAGTGGTGGCTGTAGCTCTTGTGGAGTGAGGCCTGATATTTTCAGGAGTTGTCTTTCCATGAAATGAGTAGCAGAATCGAATGCAATTTCCTATCCATTTTGAGATTGTCTGTTTTTAAATTGCTTTTCCTTGCACTCCTGTTGCATATGCTACCAGAAGCTGGTCAGTTTTTCTGCTGGCCTTGGTTCTGTCCAGATAGTAGCGCAGTTGTCTGTGTACATCCAAGGTGTGTAGTAGTTTTTCCCCCCTGTTCTGTGGGTTGGGGAAGAATGTAGGTAAATGTATGGCTTGGTTCAAGGATACCACCTTTGGCATAAAAGTAGGATTGGTTCTCAGAGACACTCTATCCTGATGGAAGATAAGGAAAGGCTGCACTGCCATTAATGCCTGTAACTCAGATACCCTTCTTGCTGAAGTGATTGCTAGCAGGAAGGCAGTTTTCCAAGATAAGAACTGTAAGTCTGCTGTTGCTGCTGGTTCAAAAGGGGAAGTGTTAATTTTTTCTAGCACAAAATTGAGATCCCATGCAGGCAAAGGTGGTTTCCTTGGAGGCTTTACATTTTTGATCTCCTCAAAATTGTCTGAGGAGAGGATGAGAGAAGACAGGAGGATCCATGTTGTACTCTGCTGAAATTGCTGATGCATGTATCTTAATGGAAGAATAGGACAGGCCATTGTGGAACAGTTCTGCTAAGTATTCCAGGATGTGTGCTAGGTTTGCTAGTGTGACATTTTCTCCCTTTTCTGCACTCCAAATGAGGAATCTTTTCCATTTGGCTGAATATGTTTTCCTTGTGGAGGGTCTGCGAGCCTCCAGGATAATGTCCTTAACCCTCTGAGATAAATCAAGTTGGTTTTGTTTTATGCAATTTTCCAGACAGTTAGCTGCGGTGTTTTTAAGTTTGGATGCAGGGTCTTGTAATTGTTCTGCGTTAGAAGTAAAGGACATAGAGGTAGATGCCATGAATGCGTCCGAGACTTGCTTCTCAGTAGCGGGTACCAATGTTGCCTTGGCCAGTCTGGAGCTATCAGAATTACCTTTGGCTGTTCCTCTCTGATCTTCAGTAGAACTTTGTAGATCAAAGGAAGAGGTGGAAAGGCATATACTGTCAGGTCCTTCCAGCTGAAAGAAAGGGAGTCCACCCTCCAGGCAAGTGGGTGGTATACTCTTGAGCAGAATTTCTTCAGTTGGTGGTTGTGTGGGGAGGCAAACAGGTCTATCTCTGGTATTCCCCATTTCTTTGTTATGGTTTTGAAAATATCTGGATGCAGCATCCATTCGTGAGCATCCGTGGTAGTCCTGCTTAAGCTGTCTGCTAGTGAATTCTCTTTTCCTGGTACAAATCTGGCCTGCAGTTGGATGTTGAGATTCAGGGCTAAGTTCCACAGGTCCATTGCCGTCAGGCATAGAGGGTATGAATGTATGCCTCCCTGTTTGTTGATGTACCACATGACTGTGGTATTGTCCGTCCTTATCAGCAGGTGTCCTTGCTGGATAAATGGTCTGAATGCCTCGATTGCATGTTTCACTGCCAGCATCTCCTTTAGATTTATGTGTAGATTCAGCTGGTCTTGTGACCATAGGCCTTGGATACACTTGTCTTCCATGTGTGCCCCCCAGCCTAGATCTGAGGCGTCCGTGGTGATGGTCTGCCTTGGATGTGGTTTGTGGAAAGGCAATCCTCTGTTTATCTGACAGGCCTGAGCCCACCACAGGAATTCTTTTTTCAGACATGGAATGATTGGTATCTGGGTTTCTAGACTGTGTGTGTTGAGACCATACATTCCTTAGGTACCATTGTAACTTTCTCATATGCAGCCTGGCATGTGGGATCAATATTATGCAGGATGCCATGTAACCCAGGGCCTGCAGGACTTTCCTTGCAGTAAGCTGAGTTTGTCTTGTCAATGCCATGAAATAGACTGGTAGTTGCTTTTGTTTTTCCTCTGTGAGAAAAGCCATCTGAGTTATTGTGTCCAGTTTTGCACCCAAAAATGTTATCCTTTGGGATGGCACTAGTCTTGATTTTTATATGTTGACTGTGTATCCCAAGGCTTGCAGCAGTTGTATGACATTGGCCAAATCCTTTATTAATTTTGTCTTGTTGTCCGCTTGTATTAGGCAGTCGTCCAGGTATGGGTAGATTTGAATTCCGTGAAGCCTGCAATGAGCAATTACTGATGCCAGGCATTTCGTGAATACTCTGGGCGCAGTAGATAAGCCAAAGGGCAATGCTGAGAATTGATAATGCTCTGATCCAGCAAGAAATCTGAGGTGTCTTCTGCAATCTGGTCGTATAGGGACATGCAGGTATGCCTCCTTGAGATCTAGAGTCACCAGCCAAGACTCCTTGCCCAACATGGGAAGAAGTTGCTGTAGGGTCAGCATTTTGAATTTTGGATGCCAAAGAGGATCGTAAAGGCATGTAGGCTGAGATTTCTTATGCAAGTATACCTTTTAAGGAATTGTAAGGTGGGCCCACATTTGCAAGTCTTGAAGAGATACTATTATACCTTTAAAAAGTGCAGACATTGACCTGCAATGAAAAGCTTGGACCTGCATTTCAAGATAGCTGCCCTTGTAGGCCATTTTAAGCTTAGCCAATTTCCTTTTTGTGCTCAAATTAACTTATCCCATTTGGTTAGAAAATGGCCTTGCCCATCCTGTGGTGAATTATATAATACCCCCTAATGAGAATAATTGGGATTATACCAAACATAATTTGAGGGAACCTATGCATAGGGTAAAGCATTTAAGCACTGCTACTCCCCATCGGTAGTACAGGGGGTAGTCTTGGGGTAAATTTTCTGTTTCCCATCCATAGATCCACGCTGTGCTTCAATATGCACAAGAATTAACTTTATTTTTTGGGAACGAAGAGTCTCGTTCAGAGCAGCAGTACCCACAGATTATATATATATTATATGTGCCTCCAAAACCACCATGTTGATGTTGCAGAAGAGGTCAAGATCGCTAGACCAAATATTTCTGATGCCATTTGACTTGCTGATGTGTAGCAAATCCATCAGTAGCAGGTTGGAGGACGCCTTCTACACCAGATACAATTCACCTCTTAGCAGTATGTAGGAAAGAGTACAGTGAAAGTGCTTTAAGTCAGTCCATGTAGGACACGTTTAGGCCTTGTATTCTTTTATCTCTGGGCATTCAAGTTGATGTATGCATCTGGATAGATACGTGGTAAAGGGTGGCATTAACTTTAAGTGATCTCCCACTCGGCCCTCATTAGGTCAAGGATATCCCTAGATCTAGACAATCCATTAATTTTTAATCTGTGCAATTTAGAAAGTAGTTTTTATTTTTACAACAATGGACAGATGTTGGTCATAAGTTAGGACACTGTCTCAGTAAGTTACCAAATCCCAAACAACTGGGGTCAACTCTTAGGGGCATATTGTCAATGTGGTAATTCCTTGGGGCAGATGACTATACAATAATGCATTTTTTGGCATTTAGGTGCAGTCCAGGACTCTGCTAACAGTCAGCCACAGTCATTTGGTACTTGCCAAACAGGAGAGTTCCCATCAGAGAACCCTGGGGAATGCCAGTGGTGACTGGTAGTCTCTTCATGGAGGCAACTTCCTCGATTTTTATTTCCTGCAAACTAGGAGCCAGTTGGCAAACCAGTGGATGACACAGGGGTTTATTCCCAATTTACTTAGCTTTTTTTACTATGTCTGTGTGGGGAAAGGTGTCAAAAGTTTTGGCCAAGTTGCGGTTATGTGGTGTGTACTCTTTTCCTGTCATCCATTGCAATGGTTACCGTTTCAAAAAAATCCACCAGGATCAGTAAGCATTTTCTGTCCTGGACTAATCCAAACTGAAATGGGTCTAGTCTTTAGAGGTTCCTTATTTCCTGATGACTTTGTTCCACAAGTCTTTCCATGGCTTTGCATGAGGTTGGTCAGACTTGTGTGCCTGTAATTGCCTAGGTCTGTAGCTGTTCTCCATTCACTTGGTACAAAACTGTATGAAGGTTGAGAGTGAACAGTGTTGTTAGGAGTTTGGCTAAATCATGCATCATGGTATTTAAGAAGCATTCAGGAATGCTGTCAAGACCCACTAATGCAGTATGTTTAGTTTTTGATAGCACTCTTGGGACTTGGTCACTGGAGTGTAGCTGTCCAAAGGGAAGTGAAGTCATATCCTCCAAGGTGCTGGGTTTAAGGTAGGCAAGATGGGTTATATAAAAGGGACCCCTTGCACAGTGCCAAGAGGTCAACATGTTGGGGCAGGAGAGGTTTCTCCCTTACTTACTGCAGCAAGTGAGAGAACCAGTACTATTTTGGCCAGAAAGGTGTTAATCATTTCTGGGCTTTCCTCTCATCTTCTGAATTACCCTGAAGAGCAATGGGGGGTACATATAGATACATGGCTCTCCAGTTAAGTGAAAAAAAGGTATCTACAGCCCAAGCTTTGTGATATGCTCTAAAGCAGAATTTCTTCGCTGTCTGGTGCTCAGAGAAGCAAAGAGATTTTATGTCTGGTACACCCCACTTGCTCACCAGAGCCAGAACTCCTTTTAGGGAAACACTCAAGAAGATCTCTGCTAAGTTTGTCTACATTTAAATTTTCCTGAGAGGATACAGATGGTGCACAATAGAGCAAGCTGCATTTCAATGCTAATTACCAGGTTTAAAAAAAAAAAAAAAATCCGAATAACTAATGAAAATAAATTAAACCGAACCACAGCCACAAAGAGATGACAAAAAGGTGTTGAATTAAGTTTTGTCATCTCTTTGTGACTCTGGTTCAGTTTAACTTATTTTAATTACCAGGTTTGCAAGGTCAGACTGCAGCTACACAGCTGGTAAGGGTGACAGCCCCTTCGTTGATGAAACAAACTGTTGTTCCATCACTGATCAATCTTAAGGTGCCTGCTTTTCAGACTTTCTTGGAAGTCTGCAGGATATCCCAGACTGCTAGGATTTTTTTTAGGATAATATACAACTTGCTTTCCAGTGCATTCCAGGTGTCCTGGTCCTTTAGACTTAAAAGTACTTCAGACCCCTGGCCTCACCTGGAGGTGCATCAAAGTACAGGAGGGTCCGATGGTGGAAGCTTGTTGGAAAGGCATAACTTGATTGTCCTTTATCTGTTGCACCTACCACAGCAGTTTTGTTATGACTCAAGGTAATGATGAGACTACAGTCTCCATCAAAATGGAACTGTTGATCCCAAATGTTTCTCATGTACAAATGACTCTTCCCTCACGGAGTCATGCGAGGATGACTATCAGAACAGTGAAGGCCACGTGGCCCAAGATACTGAGATGCACCATGGCACATACTCATTCTTTGTTGCCATGGAAAGCCTGAGTTCTGATGGGGGTCCCACCTTTCCCCTCTTGCATTGAAACTTTGCAGGTACTTATGTGCAGCAAAATAGTTGGGGGATTAATTTGACTTTTGAAAGTTCAGTGCAAACTTAGGTTGGTCAGGCACTGTAGTACACTCTATACCCCCCCATGTCTCTTGTAAGTACTGGAAGTGTGACAACCAACTGACCATGCACGTCTAAATGCGGATGCCCTTGATTCCACAATGTGCAATCATTGGGGCCAGGCATTTGGTAAATACATCCCAGTAACTAAACCAAAGAGCAAGGAGACAAGGTTTGGGGCAGGGGACTTACATTTCCAGTTTAAGAGCTGTCCATTAATTCTGACAACTAGAATCTGTAGGTAGGTGTCCCTGATGTCCAAAATCACCATGAAGGCCTAGGGGGCGTAGCACTGAAACCAGTGCAAAGTTATACATTACTTTCAGGAATACACATAACCCTGATTGGTCTAGAAAGGGTCTCTTTTGATCTTACTTCCTAGAAACAGAAGTCTTTGCCACCCACCCTATCCACTCCTCCTATTTCCTTGGTCTAATATTTCTCTCACAATATCAGAAAATCCTTTTCCTGAGGATATGCAAAAAATGTAGCTTACAGCCCCTAGAAACAAAGCTCAGGACCCACTTCTGAGATTATTGTCTGTCACAGCTGTAGATATAATGCTTGCCTACATTCTATCAGGAGGACAAAGAGTTAGTAAGTGGGGTAGGAGTGAAGGTCCATGAAAGGAATGGGCTGTGATATCAGCTTTTCCTTGGGGCCATAAGAGCCATGAGGATCCTCCTAGCTTACTCTTACCCTTTTGTTGCCATCTTCTTCACAGGTTTACAGATGTATATTAGGCTAAATGACCACTGATACCTTTATAAGCCTAGCCATGCATCCCAAATGTATTCAGCAAGTTTTCCTCCTTTAGAGGGTGTATACAAATTATTTTAAGGGATGTTTTTAAGGTACAGTATGAATTTCAGGCTGCTCCTGTCCATTAGAGGAATGGGAGCTAGACTTTGGATGAATTTATGGATTTCTCATCCAATGGAACAGGTTATGCGTTGACAGCCTTATGGAAGAGCTCTGCTTCACACGGATGGTAAGCCTGTTCCACAGAAGGGGAATTCTCTGAGATATGTACCTGTCCCTCCAACACATCCTATTCATGCTACAAGCAAGGTTTAAGTCCCTAGGTAGAGTAGCTCTGATGCTATGGGTTTTGTGAATAGGTCTATAACAGCAGAATCCAAGGAAGCCTTGTATGATGGGTACAGATTACCTCTTAACAGTTTGTAGAAAACAGAGCCGACAGATAGGGCTTTGAGGCAACCTGCACACAACATGCTAACACCCTGTATTCTTTTTGGGAGGGAACCTCAGTGGACATTCCAGTTGCTGCATGTTCCTGGTCAGGTACATACAGAAGGGTCAGTGATGGGACTGAGGAGGGTCAAATACAGCAGAATGATGTTCAGCAACATACAGGGATTTCCTTACTACCTTAGATTTGTTGGTTGAAAGCCAGGTTACCATCTACATAGGTCTCCAAATCCCTGACTACTGGGTTCGCTCTTAGGGGTGTGTTATTAATAAAGTATTTTCTTAAGAGTGGCGACTTTCCATGGGGTACGAGGATGCATTTCTTGGCACTGATTTTTAAGTCATGACTTTGGCACCAGTCATTTGTTTGTGTTAGTTCTTCCAGTACTCTCCCACATTTGGGATTTATCAGGTCCAGTACGTTTGCACCCCTTCTGGGTGTATGGATTATCTAGAATATGTGGGCCTGCAAATTTTGGATTGTGCAGGATTGCCAGTTTATGTAGCATTGAGCAGTAAGACCTTGATTCCCTTGGGTTGACTCTGCTGTGTTGGACGGATTGTCAGTTTGGCATTGCCTTAAAAAAAAAAAAAAAACACTATGGGGAGGACAATGTATTACCCAATATTCAAAAGCGTAGAGTGGGCAGGTACAGACAGTCCTTGGCAAAGCAATGTAATCTGTTGACCACATCCTCCCATATGGACAGATATTGTACCCCCTCAATTATACCAAAAGTTAAGCCAATTATTTATGTCAATCATCTTCTGTCTGCATTGTGGCATCATCCTTGCCAAAGGTAGAATGCTGTACAATGCTAAGCTCATACCAGCCTGGGACAAAGTTTGAGAGCTCCATAATGCCCGTCTTCAAATAGTCCAGGGAGGTACATCTCAGGTTGTTTACATCCACATGGCCTATGACAGAGTCATACTTGTACCTTAGTCGGTAACTTGGCAGATCCTGGCTCCCGATACGCAACGGACAGTGAGTTTTCTCCTTTTTCAGCCTGGTGATTGGGGCATCAGTATGTCTTGCAATGCAGTTTCCTATGATTAGACAGTAGTGTGTTAGCTTGCTTTATGGGCTTTGTAGGGTGCCCACGGTGATGCAGCAGTTAGCGTTGCCGCCTCACAGCAAGAGGTCCTCCGGTTCGATTCTCGGCTGGGGTGTCTTCTGTGTGGAGTCTGCATGTCCTCCCTCTCATCCCAAAGACCTGCAGTAGGTGAAATGGACACTCTAAACTGGCCCTAGGTGTGAATGTGTGCGTGTGCCTTCTGTGGAAGGTTGGGCACCAGGCTGGCAACGCGACACCGTAAAACTCCACTGCCAATAATGAGCAGACAGATGATCCGCTGTGGTGACCCCTAACGAGGAAAAGCTGAAATAAGAAGAGGTCAAGGCTCCCTGGGGTGTGGCTGAATGTGTAGTGACGAGTGTTTTGGTAGACTGCTTTTGGATTTTCTGGGGAAAACTGTTGCAGGTTGAATGTCTGAGAGGTCTTTGATGTTTAGGAAAGTTTCGTTTAAGTGGCTCAGCATACATTGATATGTGTGTGTTGGGTGCACAGTGTGTGTGATGGGTCTAGTGTGTGTGTGTGTGTGTGTGTGTGTGTGTGTGTGTGTGTGTGTGTGTGTGTGTGTGTGTGTGTGTGTGTGTGTGTGTTGTGTGTATATTTTAGTTTCTCAGTTGCCAGTGAGCACAAGACAATTGCCACGTTGTTTCAGGCTGCCCAAATCCACAAGTCTGGTGGCAGAGAAAATGGGAAAGTGCATATCCATGAACTACAAGGGTGCGGAGCAAGAGGGGTTAAATGGACGGCTAGCTTGAGTGCTTTTGAGACTAGAATCTAAGAGTAAGCTATGTAGGAGTAAATTCATGGGGTAGTGATCCTCAGCATACAAACTAGTCATACTAGCATAAATTCATGGGGTAGTGATCCTCAGCATACAAACTAGTCATACTAGCATAACAAAGTATAGTTTCACAGGTAGTTTTATAGGGAAACTTTAGTTTCTAATTGCCTGCATATGTAAAATGCATTGCAGTTTGCATTGTAGTTGCACGAACACGCAAAATGTACTGAGGTAATGAAAACGGAGTAAACTGGTCAGTAAAACAACCTCACGTTAAGCCTTCCTGTGCAATTAACAAGTTAGACAGACCAGGCTATCCCTATTGCCACTAGAAGAGTAGACCAAGTCATCATAATGTAAAATCACACTGTAATTAGCCAAAAGTGAAAAGCTATCATTAAAAATCGCCACAAGAGAGAGTTGTTCCAGCTAAATTTAAAGCAGTTTCAAAGCAAATGCTTCAGCAGTGAGGTCAATGAAAAGCAAGAGCACTTTGCAGTGTTAAAATGCAAACAATGCAATAAATAATTTAAAAACACACACACAGACACAGCAGTACACTTACTTAAATACCTTAAGAGAATGGCAATATTTCAAGTCAAAGTACTTATCTTGGCTTAGACAGCTCTAGATGTAGTCAAACACTGACAACAGTTGAAGGCACCAAGAGACTTTACTGTTTTCGGATTGCTTCACTTTATCTTGCATCCAGTTTATCATGAAAATGCCTGTGGTGTTTAGGCAGGGAAGGATGGAATGTGCGGTTGACAGTTTCCAGTCTCTCACTGCCCTACAACTTGTTAAAAACACACCATGTTTGTGAATCAAAGAGCATCTCTCTAGCCAGTTGGGCTTCACATCTTCAGAAATAAACTGTGCTCTCAGCCAAGAGCCATTTCCTAAAGACTGACACCATAACAGCAGGATGGTGAATCACTAACATCATATCTACATATGATGGCATGTTTTGCCAAGTGCAAGATGGTGTTGATTTGCAGGCAGTCTTCTTGGCTTTGTACTACAAACTACAGCTTTCCAATAACTATTTCAAGACCTCTTCCTAATAATTAAGGATGTGGGACTAACAGCTGACATACAGCATTCTACAATATCTATCAAGTAACTGACCCTGCTTTCTACAACATCTAGCCAATAACTGACCCTTGTCATTAGGGAGTGTGTTGCAGCCTGCATGTAGTCCATCTCTTTTAGCAAATTCTAGTGACAAAGAATCTATACCAGTTATAAGATTTTATGCAGAATTCTACCATGACCCTGCACTCTTCAGGCCTCTTAGGAGCAAGGGGTTGGCAGTGTGGCTCTAGATGGTTTGCATCAAACACGTTCATGAAGACCTGGCGGAATACCAACAAGGTTTAGGTGGTACAAACCCCAGAAATTCCACAGTTCTCTTCTGAGGAGCATAGCCTTCAAGGACTTGTACTGAAAATGCCCTCTCTCTCTCTTTAAATACAAAGTATCTCAAAAACATGGGTCTACTAGGAGGGGATCAAGATACCAGTGTCCCCACTTTTCGTGTCATGTAATAAGGGAAGAGGACACATGGCAATCTAGCCAAGGTCTCCACCCTTATCAACTAAACTAGAGGCAAATGCTGCTCACAGGAAAAGCCTTTTTCCTTCTCCTAGATGGTCAGACTCAAGCAAAGAAGGCTGTTTAGGGTTGGGCTGCAGACTCTGGTGGAACTAGAGAAAGCCCTGTGCAACTTTAGCCCAATCCAAAAAAAGGAGGCAGAGGTGGGCCAGTGGGGGGAACCACCAAAGGGCAACTTTCACTTGGCAGAGCTTCAGGCCTCAAAATATGTTGTCTCTTTGGGGACATACATTGGTCTTTGGAGCCTTCATGGGAACATTCTAGACTTCCAACTTCCAAGATGACATGAAGATTCTGCCCACAATGAACAAGAACAGAACTCACCCAGCCTTTCTAGACTACCAAACTGTTTTCTTGAGCAGACAATCCTTGCCCACTTAAGTCCAAAATTTGTTCAATCCAAAGAGACACTGGAACTGCAGATGTCATAGCAGCCCCCAAAAGAGTTGTGCCAAAAGCCTCATCCATACCAGATATTAAGTCTGTATACCGGTTGAGCACTTCCACTGTATTAATATCAGACTTAGAGATTTCAACAAACTCATCCAATTCCCTCGTCTCCCTAATCTTCTCCTTTCCCATCTTTTCTTGAATTAAATCTGGTTGGCTCTGGACTTCATAAGACAAACCACAAGTCTTGTTTTGTTTAGGTAAGCCTGAATGACTTAGAATCTCGAGAGGGGTTTTGACCTAAACTCCTAGTAAATCACACACTAACTTTGTGCTCCATGCCCAAACAGTAAATGCACTGGTAATGTCAGTCTTTTGGCAATTACAGGCGCACTTACCTTTCTTAGCCAACATACCAAATACTTCTGCACTGGAAAACAACCGCTCAGTGGACAAAAGGCAGCAATGTAAAAACAGTACACCGTATACCCGATATGCACTTGCATGCACACAGACTTTATAGTATATCTTGATTTCTGTTAAGTAAACATACATTCATATTTATATACATATCACATATGTATTTATATATGTATACATACACATGTACGTATGTGTGCATAATATATAAATTACATATATTAGCAAAAGATTTCCCCAGTACAGTACTTATCCACTCACTTTGTATGCGTCCAATACATGCATTACACATGGCCAGATGTATGCTTGCCTTTACACAGGGTATATGGAGATGACCATGGTAAAAGCTGACATCAGTCAGGTTATAAGGCAGGGTGCTCAGCTCCTGTCCTGAAGTACAGCAGAGTTCCCCAAAGTCGGGAGTGCAACACCGAACTACATGATCAACTATGGAAAGTTAAACTATCGCCACATAACTCCTTTATTCTTTGTACGTTTCGATGGCTCCTTAAACCTTACCACTCTCTAGTCCGCAGCAGAGAGTAACTAGGCTCTTGCTTCTTTACTTGTGCTTCCAACCTCTTTTAATCCCATCAGTCCTAAAACTATTTTTACTCCCCACACATATCCAGAACAACTATCCAAAATACCTCTCTCTGGCATCCAACCCACCTGAGAACGGAACATATTCTGTGTTTAAGAAAGGCAACTGCCACTTCTAAAGTAAGCCACTGAGCTTTGTAGGGGTTGGTCCTTTATGCCACAACTTGAAATGCAAGTGCAGCTTGTCAAATGCCCTTAGCCCTGTAATTTACATGCCCTGAAGGCAAAGGACTAAATTATATTACTGGCAAATAAATGACAATCCTTCAGGAACACAAAACCACCCAAAATGTAACATGTGGCTCAAAATGTGTAGACAGCCCTGAAACCACTCCATGGGTTGTCTTACTTTACTTGCCTTAAAAGGAAAGTCATACTCCTAGTACTGCCAGCAAATTAACCTGTACTTTATTCTACTTTAAAAATGGGGGAAAAAATGCAGTCCTCCAATGGGCATTTAATGCCATATTTTACATTGTGCAGAATGTATTATTGCTGTTTAACACTCTCCTCATTGGTTGTAAATTCCAGACAAAACATTCCATCAAAATTTATTTTCTGAATCGCCAGTCTCACTTCACTAAGGACACAGTGTCCATGATGCCTCCAATTCTGTTAGCAAGGCAACTTTTTCAAGTCTGTTTTATATTTATATTGCAAAAAATAAAGCAGTATCTTGTGTGCATTCTAAATTGGTCCACCTACAAACTAAAGATACTTTGTTGAATGACATAATATGCACACATTCAAACTGAAAATAAATCTGTTAATACTGTAGGTTACTATTTTCTTGGTTTGGACCACTGCTGAAAAACAGAGTCCATAGACCAGCCCACCTACCTGGTTAACAAAGCATAATGAATAAAAGATGAAAGTCTCACACTCGCCTCCTTAATGAGGCTCAATACATCTGGACTCCAACACTAAATTAAAGTAGTGGGCAAGACCTACAAGACATTTTTGTTACACCACATAATCTGTACTCATTGCCTCTTCTCATCTACATCCTTATCAGCCAAATCATTACCTGCATCAATGATCTAGATCTGCATCTGTATGTTCACAGATGCCAATGTTGTGGAAGTCTATCTCTCCCCATCTAATGGTTTCCTGCCAACAGCAAAATGTTAATGAGCTGCTGTGAGATAAAGGACAATGGTGTTAAAAAGGCTGCCTCTAACGTCTAGCTCTAAAAAGTTAGAAATGTCTGCCTTTTCAGTTAATTTTTCATGATACTGAGATGGGTGGGGACATCACCTGTATAACTGGTACCAGCACCTGGATCGTTAAGAATATATGGACACACCATCACCATAAATCTGCCCCACATCCACTGCTCCTGCTTTTAACATGTTTGACTGCAGCTCTGCTGACTATATTGCCTTAACAACACTGGATAAATTCTACCACTACCTGAACTTTTTTCCTTGAACACACGTGTTATGTGCAGTGCACTTCTTTCATATTAACAGTTTTTTTCTCCCCCTTTCATCAAGTCCTCATCCTCAATAACTTAATTTCCCTTTCCCACATTTCCAACACTCACAGACTGGTAGTATCCTTTATATCAACGCAGACAACCCTAACGTCTCAACGATCTATTTTAGACTACGAAATTCTGAAAAGGCCTTGAGAAGACATCTCATCTACATCTTTATTCTCTTCACACATTTAATTTTCTCAAATTCAAATACATAATGCTGCTTTGAACACTTTCTTTTCATGTATGCCAGCTCTTAAAACTGGACTGTCCTTTGTGGGATATGTGCTTGTATTAAAAAAAATAATGCCTTATTTCAATAGTCCAATATGGCCCTAAAATAAATATGTACATTTTAAAGCCTCTGTTACACTCCCAACACATCTATCTACCTCTTACATCTGATGTAGTACCACAAGCATTAAAAACACACAACAATCACTCCAAAAGGAGGCCAACCCTGTAATCCTGATAGGGCCCATCTCCAAATATAAGCAATTATGACAGGTACTATATTAAACCAAAAGTTCATAACAGGGTACTTTTTAGTCAAGGATTCTCCCCAAAGGGTCTGTTCTCAAGACTCGCACCGGTCTTGCACTACACAAGAGACTCGCACCGGTCCTGCACTACACAAGAGACTCGCACCGGTCTTGCACTATATATATAACAACTAATTTTTTTCTAGGCTGCTGCTAACACTATACATAGACAATGCAATTACTCAGAAGCTGCTAAATAACTATCCATAATTAGGACAAAACCCATGCATGTTTTAGTAGGCTCTGGCACCAACAAGTAAATTAACTCAGTAAGACCTCCTATGAGATTTTTTGGTACAACCCACTCTTTAGGAACCTACTGAATTTAGGCATCTAGCCAGGTACAACATTAGTACTTAAGGACCACATGCAAAAAAGGATGATGGCCTAAAGAGGGTGAAAGCTTCTGAAATACTCCGGTTTCCTTGCACCTCCTGATGCCAGAACAGATGGAATAAAAATACTGATGCTAGAACTTGAATACACCCTGTAAGCTGTGGCTCTAAAGCCTAAGCTAACAATATAAAATGCAACCATCCCTAAGAAAACCTCCATACAGAAGGGGTCTGTGTGCGTGTCGGTGTGTGTGTGTGTGTGTGTGTGTGTGTGTGTGTGTGTGTGTGTGTGTGTCTCGGTGTGTGTGTATGCGTAGCCTTAAGCCTCAATACAGAATTTGTGCTAGGAAAAAGGAGAACAGCTACAATTATTCCCCTGCATGAGGGAAAAGGTTACCAACGCAATGGATGAAGTCAAAATGGTATCCCAAATAACTATGTTAAAATCATGGACTGAAACCAAATGCCAAAAAAGGCATTACTGCACCCTTTGGGAAGTCATTTACCCCAAGGAACTACCACACTGACAATATACCCTTAAGAGGCGACCCAGTTGTAACATATGGACAGTGACCTAACTTTTGACCAACACATGTCCACTGTTGTAAGAAGATCCTTCTATACCGCCCAGCTTATAAACAACTGGATTGTGTCTAGATCTAGGAAGGTTACTGTCCCCCTTAGGCCAATCACTGAATATAATTTCCCCTGTGGCAATCTGTCCAGACACAAGCAAGAACTGGAACAGGTTCATAAGTTCATAGGTTGGTACTAGGCTATCAGCCCTAGGGCCTATACAAGCCTAGCCATAACAATTCCCTGGCTATTTCTTCCCACATTATTTACTTTCCTGGACCCCTGTCTAGCAGAGCGACTGACGTGATCCCTGGGGTGAATTTCCTTTCTCCCATCCAATCGTCAAGGTTCCTCTTGAAGAGGTCCAAAGAGGCACTCTGCTTGACATGTATGGGCAATCTATTCCAGAGTCTGGGGAGTCTCTGGGTCAGGAACCTATCCCTCCAGCATGTTTCGTTTATTGTGATGACAAGGTTTAGATCCCTGGAGCGTGTAGCTCTGAGGGATTGGGATTTCTTTTAAGTGTAGCATGTCCAACAGCTCTGGGTTTGACATGGCCTTGTATGTTAAGCAGAGATCGCCTCTGAGTAGACGATATGCGACAGTATAGCTGGAGATTTTTAAGGCGGTCAGCGTAGGGCATCTGCTTTAGGCCTGTGATTCTTTTAGTGAGGTATTTCTGAGGCCTTTCCAGTTGTTGCAGATGTCTTGAGAGGTACATACCAAATGGGGCGTTGTATTCTATAATGGGTCTAATGAGGGATGAATACAGTGGGACAATGACCTCCTTTTTTCTGGATGAAAAGCCCTTCGTGATGAGGTGTGCCACACAGAAGGATTTCCTGACTGTTGTGGCGATGTAGTTATCGAAGGTGAGACCACTGTCCACCTGTGTCCCTAAGTCTCTTATCACACTTTCTGTGTTTAGTGTACTGCCACCTATATGGTAATTCATGGATACATGTTTTTTCCCAAAGGAGATAACAATACATTTCTTGGCATTGAGCTTGAGCCCATGGCTCTGGCACCAAGCATCTGTTTCTGTAAGGCCCTTTTGTAGAGTATCCACATCATTTGGGGATTCAATAATGGCTCCCAGTTTGCAGTCATCTGCAAACTTTGTTAGCCAGAGTCCCTTAGTGTTGACCTGTACTTCAGAGAAGTAGATGCCAAACAAGAGCTGCCCCAGGACTGAACCCTGAGGTACTCCACTTGTCACTTGTCTGGAGCTGGATTTGGAGTCGGCTACTTTTACAGTGTGGGTTCTATCAGTAAGCCATTTAGCAACCCATTGGGTGACATAGGATTAATGCCCAACTTAGTAAGTTTATCTAGGATTCCAGAGTGGGGGATGGTGTCAAAGGCCTTGGCAAGGTCTAGATAGGCTGTGTGGACCACCTTACCCTTGTCCATGGCTCTGGAGACTGATTCAAAGAAGTCAATCAGGTTCAGGAGACAAGATCGGCCCTTCACAAACCCAAACTGGGTGGGGTCCAGTGTTTGAAGGTTGCCAATGTCTTTGTTTATAAGTTCCATGATAATACGCTCTGTGGCCTTGCAGATAAGGCTTGTCAGACTGATGGGACGGTAGTTTCCGGGATGCAAGGTGGATCCCCCCTTGTGGATTGGGATAACTGTAGCTCTGCGCCACTCAGTGGGCACGAAACCTGAGGTGAGGCTATGATTAAACATGACACTTAGGTGAGGTGCCAGTTCATATTGTAGTTCATGTAGTACACAGCCCGGGATGTCATCTGGTCCCATGGATGCTGTATTCTTGGCTTTAGAGAGTGCGTTTTGTACCTGTGTGACTGTTATTACTGGAATTTGGCAATCTTCCGGTATTGAGATGGGCCATTTAGGGGGTGAAGCTGGCACTGAATCAATCTGCCAGGATATTGGCAATATCCTTCGGATCAGTATATTTAATGCCATTCTGTTTTAGCTCAGAGCAGATCTGAGCATTGCCATTTAGATTCTTGACATAGTTATAGAATGCTTTGTGGTTGTCTTTGGAATCTTTGGCAATTTTATTTTCGTAACTAGCTTTGGAGGATTTTATGAGGCATCTCAGTTTCTTACTGAGGCTAGTAAGGGAGTTTTTTGCATCCTCGGATTTTCCTCTTCTGCAAAAGTTTCTTCCTTTTGTTGTAAAGTTTGTTTATGGCATGGGACCACCAGATTGGCTTCCTTTTTTTGGATGAGAGCATTTTGGTTCTATTTGGGATGGCACGATTCATGCATGAGTGGATGTGCTTTCGTCAGTGCCTTAGTGTAGGATTCAGCAGTTGAACTTTCAGTTCCCGTCTGCATGGGTGTCATGAAGTTTGTCACTTCTGACTTGAGTAGCATGAAGTTGGCTTTGGAGAAGTTTTTTTATGGTGGTTTCTTTACTGGGGGTGGGGGTGGGATGTGGATGTTAAGGGTGATTAGCTTATGGTCAGACCTGACTAACGAGGGGGTGACCATAGGTATGGAGCACTGATTTCCCATGTTGGTAATGACCAGGTCTAGGATATTGGAGCCCCTGGTGGGACTATGGATTAGTTGATCCAGGGCATTGGAATTTATGAATTCCAAGAACCGTTCTTAAAGGTGTTGGGACATGAGTAGTTTTCCCAGTTAATGGCAGGGTAGTTAAAATCACCCAGTATTAGGGTGTTTGGTTCTATCTTAATATTTTCCAGTATGTTTAGAAAGGTGTAGTGAGAATCTTGGGGTATGGTAGGGGATCTGTAGCAAGCTACAATTTGGATTGCAGTCTTACCTAGTGTTAGTTGCACTTGGAGAATTTCAGACACACTGTGTTGGCCAACTAGCCTGGTGGTGTGAATATCCTTGGTGAATATTGACACTCCTCCACCTTTAGTGTTTCGGTCCTGGTTTGGTGGCGAAAAGTGTGGTAAGAGTTGTAGCCTGGTATTGCAGGGGTGCTCTCTGGAGCCTTGAACCAGGTCTCAGTTACTGCACAGATATCAATGTTCTCCATGTTTAGGAGTGCCTCGAGAGAGTGCATTTTGAGGTTTAGACTTCTAGCATTGAGTAGCATTACCTTCAGATTTTGCATGCTTGTACCTGTTACGGTGGTGGTTTTGTCCTTTGAAGTTTGCCTAAAAAGGCACTATAGGGGTGGCAAGAGCCTTAACCAGTAACCTGAATCCCAGGGTGACAGGTGCAGACCATCTCTGGCAAAGCATCGTGGTCTGTCAATCATGTCATCCCAGGCAGACAGATACTGGATCCCCTTTGAATGACACCATAAGCTTAGCCAATTGTTGAAGTCAATCATTTTATCCTTATATTGTGGTATCATTCTGGGCGAAGGCAGGATGCTACTCAGGGCTAGGGTCATACCTGCCTGGGCCACATGATCCGAGAGCTCTTCCATGTCTCTTTTCATGTAGTCCAGGGAGGTACGTCTTAAGTCATTCACTCCAACATGGACAATGACAGAGTCATATTTGTACTTGTTGTGGAGTGACTTGAGTGCATACGTTATGTGGCGGATCCTGGCACCCGACAGGCAGCTGACTGTAATGTTCTCCTTATTCAACCTGGTGAGAGGGACATCAGTGTGCCGGACTATAGAGTCACCTATGACTAAAGTGTTAGGTACATTGTCTTGCCTTAGGGGCTGTTGCTGGGTGGCACACTGGTGTTGTGAACTGTGTGACACATTGGTTGTGACTGGTGTTTGTTTGCGTTTCAGCTTCAGAGGTCTTTGTTGCTTGGGCAGGTTACAGTTAAGGGCCTCTGCATATGTGGATTTAGTGTTGCTATATGTGGGTGTTGGTGGTGCGGGTTTAGAAGGGCTATGTGTTGCTTGAGGTGTAGTGTGGGTGTTAACCTTCTCCTCTTGACTGTTTAGCACAATCTTGGGTGCAGAGAGCTTTGCTTCCATTTTGGCTATGTAAGTGCATCTCTCACAGGTTGTAGTGTTAGGTGGTAGGAGGAGAGGGTTGTCTGTGTACATGAGGCAATTGCTGCATTGCCCCAGTATGCCCAGATTCACCAGGTGGACAGGGATACCTTATTAAAAGGATACATGGTCTAAACATATCCTACATGGACTGAATCAAAGCCCTGTCACTACACTTGGTATCCTATTACTACTATTAGGATTACTATTACCCCTCATGATATACCCTCCTTTCTAGCCTTTCATTCAGTATACCTTAACACTGAAATATTCTCACTCCACTCATACTCTATCCTTTATCTTTTAAGAAATCTCAACAGTATCTACTGATAAAAATACTTGAGTTAATTTCTGTAAACAGTGTTTTAACATTTTTGCTTATTATTGTGTGTATATAAGGTGTTCTAACATTTTTTCATGTATACAAATTGTAGTTCTCTGTTGGTATGATAATAAATAAATAAATAAAAAATCCTTCAGGCTGCAAAAGAGGTGACCTGTGTTTGGCATACCAGGCATTCTCCAACCCATTACTGATGGATTTACTGCACATCAAAGTTAAAACCTCTTTAACACCAACAGAATGGTTTGGAGGGACAGATATATCTCAGAGGATACCGCTGCTCTGGAACATACTCCCCCCGTACACATAAAACAAAGATCATCCATGTCCATATTCAAGCACAACTTAGATCTATGGCTGGGGAAACAGACAAATTTACCAGGCATGTCCCCTGTACTACTAATGGCCAGAGACAGCTCTTAAACGCTTTATCCCATGCATGGGTCCACTCAAATTATCCATGGTATGATCCCAGTCACTCTTATTAGGGGTAATATATAACTAAACTGACCAAGGGATGGGTAAGGCCAATCTACAGGCTACTTTGAGCACAGAAAGGGAAATTGGCTAGACTTTAAAATGGCCCACAAGGGCAGCTAGTTTAGGACTTAACTATAAATCTATAAGAAAACCTTTAGGCATAGTTCACTCAGCCTAACACCAGTGTCTTTCTCGCGCCCCAGATGGAAAGCTAGCTCCCAGTTTGTGTTAAAGCTATTTATAGTTTCCAACTTGACATTCAAAATTCTTCACCCAGACCACTGTCCCCAAACATGTGGCTCAGGATTTAAAAATTGCTTCATAGGATTACTCCCAACATCACAGAACCAAAGTGCATCAACCCTAATTACATCTGCCTCTCCTAACGCCCTCTCATTAATAAAGTTTCACCTGCCACATGGAACATCTTAACTGCTCATATCAAATGAGCAAAGGGAAATTTACAGCTACACTACCGAACACCAAGCAAATGTATTCAAACACAACTACCATAGGCACAGCATTTACAGCAGATCTTCGTCTTATTACCTCTACATAATGTGGTACTGTTATCCCATTAGCTCATGCTTAGCATTTACCATCCTACTGTCTTCTTTCATATTTTCCAGGTTAGGGGTCGCCACAGCGGATCACCTGTCCGCTCATGATTGACAGTGGAGTTTTACGGTGTCCAGTTGCCAGCCTGGCACCCAACCTTCCACAGAAGACACACAAACACACACACATGCCTAGGGCCAATTTAGAGTGTCCAATCCACCTACAGCATGTCTTTGGGATGTGGGAGGAAACCGGAGCACCCGGAGGAAACCCAAGCGACCACAGGGAGGACATGCAGACTCCACACAGAAGGCACCCCGGCCGAGGATCGAACCAGAGAAAGTCTTGCTGCGAGGTGGCAATGCTAACCGCTGCACCACCGTAGCCACTCATTTACCATCCTACTGTATGTACATGCACATGCAACTTATTACACTAAAGCATTCATACTATACGGCATTGTTTCTGGACAGAATTTCTTATCAGTGTTGTGACTGAAGAGGGTCCTTGGACAAGAAAATAACTACAAATCTTAACATACTTCAATTTTATTATTACCATTTGGGCACAGCTGAAAATAAGCAAAATTGCCATGTAGGCTTTTCCCAATGTAATGTAACCAATACAGCCAAGCTACTTAAGTCTGACACTACCACACTTCAACTTATACCCATTTTGGAAAGCTAATAAGCTCACTTTTACATGTTCAAAAAGTAAAAACACACACAACCAGATGATAGACGTCACAGAGAACACTAACCAGCTTTATATCCTCAAGTCTCAAAGCATTTAAAAGGAATGTCTGTACTAAATTTACAGTAAATGATAGCAATCGAAAGAGTTACTATATCCAGTCAGAGAGAGTGTCTGCATATTAAACGGATCACTAATTCTAAGCATTTAACAGTAGAAAGACACACAGTTCCATAAGTTGCAATTAAACGATCCAATAGAAAAAGAAATTCGATACACAAACAATCTGAAAGTACATACCTCTTTATCAATCAGCCTCAGTGGGTATTTTATATCTGGGTTTTCAAGGGTGATTGGAAGAGGCTTTTTTCCAAAGCCAAGCAGGTGCAGCAGCCATGAAATAGTGGCAGTTACTGGCCAAGTAATCTATTGGGAAGAAAAAAAAAAAGAAAGAATTACTACACAAAAAATGCTGTCATGGTAGCATGCAGTTTGGCACTGTTGGCTCATAACATTTGAGCATTTGGCTCTCCAATTTGGTTTTCAGATTAACGGTTTTCTGTGCAAGCTTTACAGCTCTTCCCTATTTATATGGGTTTCTATCAAGTATTCGTTTCCTCCCACATCCTAATGCAATCTATGGTTAAACTGGCACTTATCCAAATTTCTAAGAGTGCTTGTAGCAAATGTGAGTATCCTCATCCTGTGATGCGACAGACTAGCACCCCCACCCCCCCATTCAAGATCTGATTACTTGCCTTGCAGCCACTGATAACTGCAACCCAGGCTCTAACACCAAATGATTATGAACTGAATGGGGCAAGTAAATGCACAAAGAAGGAATGGAACAAAAAGGTGTGAAGAAATTCCAGTCTGCAGCACTCCACACTTGCCTAGAGTACTGGATCAGGAGGTGAGGGGTGAAGACCCCTGAATAACTATGCTTAAAATTCTAAGGCTTTTTGTACAGTCAGACGTCTACAAATTCAAAACAGAAAAGGGCAGACTACATTTGTGTGTGTGTCTGTCTGTGGTGGGGTTAACTTAGCAATTTGTATGTTTTGTTTGAGTTAATGACATGCTCTGTCATCCATTTTTTGCTATGCTGAAGCCAGGAAAAAATATTTTGTGAATTCTGGCCCACCTATCCTTCTAAATTTGCCAGTGGGCCTATGAAATGTTTCAACAATACTGACTTGGTTACAACAGACATGCAGATAGTTACTTCAGCATGACAACTGAAAATTAAAAGCACTTAAGCTGACAAGCTTGTTACTTACTATTATGCCACACAAGTTAACCTTTTGTATAAATAGGTACCATAAATGTCGCATGCAGATAAATTAGCTGCAAAGCCCTGCAATTTGCCATCTAAATTCTCAGCAATCTTGTCAACATCTTTTGGATCCCCTTACCCAATAACAGGTTTATCAGGAAACACACCAAATGCTTACCCTTTAAAACAGAGAAAAAAAAGCTTGTTAACAGGTTAAATCAATCATTCTCATTTTAACAATGGGGAGGGCTGTGCAAGACAGTCCGACTGCTCTGAAGGGGCTTTTCCTGTTTTAACCTACTCGTATCTCCCTTTCCCTTTGTGCTATAATTAAAAAAGGACAAAAATGCTTTCACTACCGCCCATCAACATTCTCTGCCACACTGCTGAAAATATGCAAACCACTCCTCACATCTCCAGCCAAGACTGGATAAGTAGTACAGTGTGCATCTCTGTCTGGGTGACTGGGTCAGAGAAGCAGCTGTTAGCTATCCCACCTTATCCACCTCTCCCAGTCTCCTAGGTCACGGACATCCTATTTGGTTTGAGAATTGTTAACCCCCCACCCCCACCCCACTTTAGAGACCAAACAATCTCACTGCTTAACTGCCTACCAAATACTGCAGATAACAAGGATATCCATATTTGGGCAAAACTCAAGCTTTCCAAAAGCAGTGCAATTACTCCCTCATTCTTAAAGATCAGGAAACGGCACTGCACAGAACAGCAACTCCCAAAACCAAACAAAATAAAAATACCTCACAAGTCCCATCAAAAAGTCAGAGGAACACCCTTAAGAGCAAAATTTGATCTTGCACAATGCAATGTGTGTCTATAGAAGATACACACACACTTTTTTCCTTAAAAAAAAAATAAATAAATAAAAAAGTGACAGTAAGGGACTGGCCAAATGTTGAAAGAAAAAAAAAAAAAGTTAGCATACAAAAACATCCACAGCAGTGAAATCACAAACTGTTCAGTAAAGGGAAATGAGCAAAAATGAATTAAGCTTGTAGAGCTGAAGCAATGCAAAACCGTAAATTAGGTTCATGTAAGTAATATGGATAACTGCTGAGACATCGTGCATGACAACATATGGGATTTGTGCCTTTGACCTTGTGTTCTGCATCACGGCTGAAAAACCAACCAGTCCAAGAAGAAGAATCTGTTCATTTACCTGGTTAATAAATATGCTGTATTGTGGTGGTGCTGCGGTAGCGTTGTCGCCTTACAGTAAGACGCTGTCCTGTTCGATTCTCAGCTAGATAGTCTTCTGTGTGGAAACATGCGTGAATGGGCGCATCTTCGTTGAAGGTTGTGCATCAGGGCTGGCAACTTGGCACGTAAAAATCTACTGCCAACCATTAGCAGACAGGAGTTCCGCTGTGGCGACCCCTAACCAGGAAAAGCCGAAAGACACAACACAACAACCTTCTGTATTTGTGTGCATGTGTGTATACACGTGTGTGTCTTTTTGGTGGAGTACAACAGCTTAATATCAGTCCCAAATTCAACACAATACAATCACTGGATGTCATCTATAAATGTTTGAAAAGTTAAATAATATTCATCTACTACTACCCTGTGAATGAGCAACTTTTTTTTCTTGGGAGTCGGACAGTACAAAATTAGATGGAATTTGCTTTTCACTTATTCAAGAGTCAATGAAGCATGGTCTTTTTATTTCATTCTCCACGACACAGACCATCCCAGTACCTCTTCCTCTTCATGGTTCTATCAGAATCTTAAGTCAGTTGGCTAGACAGAAGGACATCTTGGAAGCCTGGTAAGATATCATGTTTGGCTTACAATGATTTTTTTTTAAAATCTGTACCAAGTTGTCACCTCACAGTAAGACGCTGTCCAGTTTGATTCTCAGAGCATCTTCTGCGTGGAGACATGCCTGAATGGGCGTACCTTCATTGAAGGTTGTGGGTCAGGGCTAGTAACTTGGCACGTAAAAATCAACTACCAATCATTAGCGGACCGGAGTTCCGCTGTGGCGACCCCTAACTGCGAAAAGCCGAAAGACACGACAACAACCAAGTTCCCCTGCTGGGTGGCATTTTTTAAAAATCTGTACCAAGTTCCCCTGCTGGGTGGCAGCAGATATGCACTGCACTCAACACCCACAGTTAGGATGAGTTAGGATGTGTGCTCCCACACATCCCTTCTGCCAGTTTTGCTGGAAGAGTCTGGCAGAGCTCCAATTACAATGATTTAACTGCTAGCCACCAGTCTCCCAACATGGGGGCACTCCTACAGCAGTAGTTTTCATGCTCTCCTTGGAACAAGAGAAGAGGCCATCTACTCTATGCGACCCCTCCCTAGCAAACACTTCAGATTCCAGGCTTGCTTTATGAACTTGGAATGCATCAGAGCCTACAGCCCGGCAAATGGAGCCATCAGACCAACCTCTAGAAGAAAGATCATACAGATTAGATTAGAAGGCCAACTTCTATGCAAAATAACCTTAACCAGCTTGTGAAGGTTAGAACAGAGGACATCAAGGAAAACTGCTCAATACTGAGCAGAAAGTTGGCCAAGTGCAGAACAGCAGAGCAAGTGTGAAGATCTCAGTGGAATTTAAAAGCAGAGGAAAATTGAACTCCGGTTGACAACCATAAAATAGCAAGCAATACTCTACAACTATGCACCAAACCAGCAACATGCTACAACTGCTTCAAGGCACAGTCAACAACTATTAGGGGCAACACAAAATAACTCCCAAGAATAAGTAATGCCTCCTTTCAAAGAAAATCTACTACACGACTTAATGGAAGTGAATGCAACTGTAGCAGAACGCAAGTCTGACTAACTGTATTAACACTTTATTAGCAGCTTCTTTGTCCTAAATACTGGAAAACACACACACACACACACACACACACACACACACACACACACACACACACACACACACACACACACACACACAACTGATTTAGACTTCTGGCTTATGATACAAAAAGAGTTTTATTTTAAATTACAAACCCCAGCAGAGAAAAGTACTGTTAGTCAAACAAACTGTATGACTCACAGACATACACAGTTGCCCATAAGAATGGATCTGTTCTATGTTTTGCTCCAAGTTAAAATAAAAGTTAATCCTGGACATGCCTGTCCATCATAGGCTGGCTTTTAACGAAATCCAGCTTTTGGCTCAGAGCTTCACAGCTTTCAGGGTGGAGCAACATTCAAGTAAACAAAAAGAACAAGCCTCAAATGCTGAAGGGAATCCATTTCAGATTTCAAGTGGGGACAAGGCCAATTTCTACTTTCTATTAACTGCCTATTTAATAATGGGGAATGAAATGTGCAAATGCATGTCCTAAACGGGCAGTCCAGGAATTAAATTTTAAATTAATTTTTAATTACCTTGTCCTTCCACATGTCCACTTTATTTTTTTCTAGATTTTCCACATCCTGTTTGCTACCAGTTGAGACAAATACCTCCCCCATCTTGAATACTTCTCAGTGACAGAAACAGCAGACCCCCCTCCCCTACCCTGTGCATCATATAGGCAGTCACAGTAGTGTCCATGACTTCTTAGACATCCCAGCAATGAAGGGGTTATTTTGTCCCTAACCCTGCCCTTGTGGCCAACATATGCACCCCTGTCACCACATTGGCATGTTATACCCTCGCCTAGATGTTGGAGATATTCTCACAAAAATGCTCAAGATGACTATCACTTCAGATCAACGAATGTTAATCACTTGATCTACAAACTACTAGTAATGTGGAAGCCTCCACAAGGACGTATTGGTCAGACCAGGCTGCAGCCTTGCATCTCCCTCTCCCCAGAATAAATAATCTGCCAGAAGCTGCTTATTTACATCCTCCCATGCCAGAAGCTTCCAGCGACCAACACGCTATCTGAACTTGGGTCATACGAGTCACGGACAGGATTTTATCCCTCAGTGTTACACAGCTGAGGGATACTGCTGAGTTTTAACCTCTCATCACAGTGACCTAAACTCCAAAGTGAGTACACTTCCTTGAATTCCTTCAAACAGATCTGAATCACAGATGCAGGTAGTACCCTACTTTTTAGTGCAGTGCCATCTATCAACTTGTTTTATGAAGTTGATATGGACAACTCAGAAGCTATCAATGCACAGTAAAGCACATCAAACTACACTTCAGTGATCTCAGTCTACACAACTCGTACAGAATTCTGGTGACCGAGGAGGTGGCTGTAATGAAGAATTACAAGTACAAATGACTCAGGAGCATATCATCCCGGTGATAGAGATGGCAGGGACAGATTTACAAGTATATATGATTCAGGATTAAAACATTCACTGGCAAACTGTTACTCAGCAACTATCCTTCTATTAACTGCAGCTTATGGTTAGGAATTTGTGTGGGGACAACTATTTCACTATGGAGTGCGGAGGGTGGGGTGACAAAGTAAGCCCAAGCCAACTTGCTCATTATCCAAACATTTCAGGATATTACCTAGTCTGGAGTTAAGAGTCAGAACTCAACCTGCAACAGACCTAATCGTGGAGGGAATCCTAGAACCCAAGAACTTAGGGGCCATGAGACAAAGACAGCTTTGCTGGTGATGCCAACTTTATGAGGAGTAAAGGCAAAGTTGACAGAAAAGGAATACACAGAGTAAAAAAAGAGAAACTCTGAACACTTAGACAGTCCTTACATTATACAGCAAATGAGTGGAGGCCATTTAAACATGTTCCTCACAGTGATATTACATGATGGGGTGGGATTGAAGTCATTCTTTCAGTTTGAAGAAAAGACAGTGGCAGAGAAACAGCAAGATGGATTAGGATGAAGGTCCCTTTTGTCCACTAGCAGTTCTGGTTTCAGAGGAAATGAGATGAAAAACTAAAACTAAGTGGGTTCCTGTCGCTGTCCATGGCACTTTGCTTGTATTTCTAACCAGGGAAGACAAGGACTAATGGCAGGGCTAAGCCACACTCTCATATGGTTGGAACATTTTCTGTTTTTATTTTCAGTTACAGTAGTGATCTCCCTCACAAAGAAAGTATGGCACAGTTGACTTGGATCACAAAAAAATAGCAATGGAACAGCAGGTAGCACACTTACCTTTGGTGCAGAAGTCTGTGGGTTCTATTCCCACATCAGGTAGATCAATTGATACCACAAGCAACAAGGGGGTGCTGCAGTCATGAGTGTGTCATCCTTCAGAGGAGACATTCATCCGTGCTCCCATCTGCTTGAGTTGATGGTAGCTGTAAAAAAATCTCATGGCACCTATCCAAAAGAGTAGGGGAAGTTCCCCGATACCCAGGCCAGACTTCTCCTATTGGAATAAATGCTACCAAAGGTCTCCCCTAAAAATGTTAGCCTAGTGAGACTAACCCAGTCAACAAATGATAAAATAAAGAAGTAAAAGCATGGCTCTCACTTTAGGAAAAGTTGATATACAGATGCTTTTGGAGTAGTTTATTACAACGTTAGGAATTTTCAGGTGATGTCTCTGCAGCGTGGTCAAACCTAAGAAAGGCTGGAGCATCCTTGTACAGTACTGTAAGTTCTCAATGATCAAAGGCCAGTCGATTTACATACATGGTGAAAAGCAGATTGCATATCTGAAAAATCCTCCTATGGTTGAAGGAGTGGGGTTCTGTACAGTGGCATGTCAATTTGTACCTGGACAAGTCAGTTCTCTAGACAATTATTTTAATTTAATGCAACAGCGTGAAAAGGCTTCTGGGAAGTCAAAGAAAAGAATACAGTACTCAAAGACTCTGATCAGTTAAATACAAACACACGTTAAAAAAAAAAAAAAAAAAAAAGAAAAAACAAAATCAAACGCAAACAAAAAGCACAGGACTTTACAGAAGTATACATTAGGGGGTCCCATCTATACTACTCATGTTCTCTACTCAAGATTTCCGGACAAAGCCAAAAGTAATTTGGGAGGAGGTGGAGAAAGGTCCAAAATCATGGACATTTTTTTAAATTAGTCCAACTCACTTAAAAGGTAATAAAACAGGTTTTTGCAACATGAATTTTCAGAAGGAATCTAATGTATGGTATTACTGACTACAATCCTCAATAATAATTCACCAGAAAAAAAAATTACAAGGGAGAAGGCAAAAAAAAAAAAAAAAAAAAAAAAAATTTAATTCAGGGACAGTGGACAAGCATGGCCTTGCCTCCTTTTTTTTCTACAATGACCTGCTCATGAACAAGCAATGAGCTATGGTATACATGGGCTATGCAAATGGATCCACACAAAGATAAGCATCTGAATGCTTAATCAGTTTAACTTCAACAGTAGTTCATATTTTTCTCTGATGGAATTAGTCATATGGTAAACAGAAAAAATAACATTCCTTTAATCCTGTAAAAACTCATTCTTCACAAATTAAGAAAGAAACAGGATTCTGAAAAAGCTTTCATTTAGAATTACAGTAGATATAAAAAAACTGTACACACCCCTGTTAAAATGCCAGGTTTTTGTGATATAAAAAAATTAAACCACAGTAAATCATTTCAAAACTTTCCTACTTTTAATGTGACCTATAACCTGTACAATTCAATTAAAAAACAAACAAAAAAAATCTGTTAGGGGAAAAAATGTACAAAAATAAAAAAAACATACAATACGCTGGTTGCATAAGGGTGCATACCCTTAAACGAATACCGAGTGCAGTGAGATCATATTCTGATTTCAGGCACTCCTACTGTGTACAAAGAGAGCATCTGGGAAACGGACAAAAAAAATTAAGCTTATTTCCTGCCTTTCCTGTTAAGTGGTATAGACTATTTGTAGGCTTCTGAGCCCCCAAGCCCTTCTGTGTTTGAGGGAAGCCTTCTAGCTTGTTTTTTTTTTTCTTATAACTAGCCAGTTTTCTAGTTTCAGCACTCAAATCTGTTTCTTTGATCTCAGCACTTGTTCAGATAAAAAAAAAAAAATTTTCTGCTTTTACTGTACTTGTGTTTCTACCTACTTCATTTTACTTTTGTATCATCTTAAAAATACTCAATTGTATTTATTACTGCTTGGTGTAACTCATTCTAAGCCTTTTGGTTTAAACACTTGGGCTTCGGACCAGTTGTTTTGCACTGAGAGGGTTTGTGGTCTGCACTGTTGTGGCAGAACAGGTAGCTTACATCCTTCTAGGTTGGGAACTGCTGATTGAGGGTTCAGTGTCTGTTATTCTAAAAGTGTATTAATTCTGGTTTAAGCACTTGGGCTTTCAGGCCAGTTATTTTACATTAAGAGGGTTAAGTGGTCTGCACTCTTGTGGGAGGAGAGGCTGGACTCTGCCCTTCTGAGCTGGGAATTTCTGGTTAAAGGCTTATAGTGCATGCATATCTGAACTGCTTCTTACCGAAGTTGGTGCGCCTTGTTTGCTGTGGCATAGACTGGATTCGGGCCTGCTTGATCTAGCTTTGTTTGTGTAACTTGAGCACTAATCCAGACATTCTCTAAAGTATTCAATTGTATTTATTACTGCTTGGTTGTAACTTGATTAAAGTGTAGCTATCATTCTAAGTCTTTTGGATTAAGCACTTGGGCTTCAGACCGGTTGTTTTACATTAGGAAGGTTTGTGGCAAGCACTGTGGTGGCAGGACAGGTAGCTTTCTTCCTTCTAAGTTGGGAACTGCTGATTGAGAGCCCAGAGTCCAAGGGTATTAGTTCTGGTTTAGGCACTTGGGCTTCAGGCCAGTTATTTTACATTAAGAAGGTTCGTGGTCTGCACTCTTGTGGGAGAAGAGGCTGGACTCTGCCCATCTGAGCTGGGAATTTCTGGTTAAAGGTTTATAGTGCCTGAATATTTGAACTGTATCTTACTGAAATTGGTACACCTTGTTTGCTCTAGCATAGACTAGATCCAGGCCTGCTGAATCTAGCTTTGTTTATATGCTTGTTGTTTGTTTGCTTGTTATTTCGCTGGAAGCTAATTCCACTTAATACGCTGCTTCTCAAGCTTCTGTGGATCACTAGTGATATCTGCATTGCTTACTGTACTAGTTCCTTGTTTCACTTGAAAGAAAGTTACTGTTTGTCGTTTTTGCATTTAGTCACTTGTAACACATTGCACTCAAGTTACCTGGCACTTGCTCACTAAAGCAATTATATAAGTTAGCACTAAAAATTAAAAGCACTACACCCTCACTCCCCACTGGCCTTTGTTTTCAATTATTAAGGAATTCCCAATATTATTCTAGCATGTCCAAAGGTCAGTTGTCAATCTCCTCTCCGGTCCAGATGGTGAATCTGGGAATCTGGAGGCAATGTTATAACTGCCTCATGTACACAGACAACCCTCTCCTCCTCCCACATAACACAAATACTTACGAGAGATGCAGCTATTTAGCCAAACTGGAGGCTGAGCTCTCTCAACTCAGGACTGGCAAGACCAGACAGGAGGAGAAGGCAACTACACACACCACAAAACTAGCCTCACATAATGCTACCACACAACTGAATCAAACACATAAACACACAAAGACATACTCAGAGGCTCCGAGTAAAAATTTACCTAAACAGCAGAGGCCTCCAAAGCAGACACCCAAACAACTGCTACCTCAAGACACCCCACAAGCAACACATAAACCACAAAAGCAGTGTGCAAAGCAGTCACAGCCCTTAAGGCCAAATACAACACCAAACACACTTGTCATAGGTGACTCCATAGTCAGACACACTGACGTCCCACTCACCAGGCTGAGGGTCACAGTAAGCTGCCTATCGGGCGCTAGAATCCGCCACATAACACAAGCACTCTGGTCACTCCACGGCAAGTACAAATATGACACAGTCATTGTCCATGCTGGTGTGAACGACCTGAGACGTACCTCCCTGGACTGCATGAAAAGAGACAGAGGAGCTCTCTGATTATGTAGCCCAGGCAGGTATGACCCTGACCCCGAGCAGTATCCTTCCTTCACCAAGAATGATGCCACAATATAGAGACAAGATGATCAGCTTTAACAATTGGCTTAATGTCTGGTGTCATTCAAAGGGGATCCAGTGTCTGTCTGCCTGGGATGACATGCTTGACAAGCCACGTTGTTTCAAGGGGGCGGCTTGCACCTGTCACCCTGGGATTCGGATATTGGCTAAGGCTCTTGCCACCCCATAGTGCCTTTTTAGGCAAGGCTCAAATTCTAAACCTACCACCCTAGAAAACAAAATGGGAAGAAACTGAGGGTAATGCTGCTCAATGCCAGAAGTCTAAATCTCAAAATGCACACTCGAGGCCCTTCTCAGTATGGAGAACATCAATGTCTGTGCTGTAACTGAAACCTGGTTCAAGGCTCCTGAGAGCACCCGGCACTATTAGGTTTTACTTCATATCATGCGTTCCGCCCCAAACCCGGACCACACCACAAAAGGAGGGGTGTATCCATATTCATAAAGGATACCCACACCTCCAGGTTGGTGGCAACGCATGAAGCCGAAACCATCCAGGTGCAACTAACCATAGGCAAAATTGCTCTACAAATTGTAGCATGCTACAGGCCACCCTCTCAAATTCAGGAACCCCACACAGCCTTCCTGAAGACACTGGAGGGTATAAATGTATCTCCAAACACCATCATATTGGGTGACTTCAACTACCCGAATATAGACTGGGAACATTACTCAAGCCCTAACTTTCTAGCCCAACGGTTCCTGGAGTTCATAAATTCAAATGCCATGGAACAGCTAGTCACTGTTCCCAAGAGGAGAAAATATACTAAATCTCATTATCACAAACATGGGGACAAAATGCTCCACACCGGAAGTATATCCCTCATTGGTGAGATCTGATCATAAACTAATCTCACTGGAAATCCACATCCCGCCCCAAACAAAAAAGACCACAGTGAAGAACTTCTCTAAAGCAAACTTCACACTACTCAAGACTGGTGTGGTATCCTTCAAGGCCCCTGAGCCAGTGGAAACCACAACCAAAGCTGTGGAAGCCCTTACAAATGCCTTCTATGAACACCTCCAGGACTGCATGGATCAGGCAATCCCAAATAAAACCAAGAATCTTTCCACAAAGGGCAAACGTCCAGTCTGGTGGACCCCAGCCATTAACAAACTTTACAATAAGAGGAGAAAGCTATTACATGATAGAACAAAATCCATAAAAGGGAAGTCACCCTGATCATTATTAGTAAAAAATACGAGCACTCATAAAATCAACTAAGGCCAATTTTGAGAGAAAAATTGCCATGGATTCAAAGGACAATCATAAGGCCTTTTTCAGCTATGTTAGGAACCTGGGTGGAAACTCCCAGATATGCTCAGAATTAGTCCAAAATGATACAACAAAAAAAAAAAAATCGCTGAACCCACAGACATTGCCAACATACTGGCAGACAGGATCAGAGCAAACTTCACCCCCCTCTCCCACCCTAAAGGAGAGATGACTAACACAGCAGAGTGTAGCCTCCAGACATCTCAAATTCGCAGGTGAAAGCTGCTCTCTAAAGCTAAAAACACAGCATCAATGGGACCGGATGGTGTCCCCGGCTGTGTGCTACCTGCTAAATGAGGAATTAAACCCGCACACAAGACAGCTGTTTAATCTCAGCCTTACCACAGGATACGTGCCCAAGGAGCAGCGTACAGCAACTGTGGTCCCACTCCACAAAGGCGGTGCCTCACGGACCCTGGTAACCACCCCATAAGCAACAAGTCTAGTCTGCAAAGCTATGGAGAGGATCATAATGGAGCTCAAACAAAGATATAGGGGACTTGCAGACATTGGACCCGACCCAGTTTGGCTTCTCACAAGGCAGATCATGCCTTTTGAACTTGGTCGACTTCTTGAAACAGTCACCAAGGCCATTGATGAGGAAAGGCAGTCCATACAGCCTACCTTGACCTTGCAAAGGCCTTCGACACAATACCCCACTCGGGTATTGTAGAAAAACTACCAGCTTAAATGTAAACCCATATGTCACAAGATGGGTTGCAAACTGGCTTAAGGACAGAACCCACAGGGTTAGAGTTGCTGGCGCTATGTCAGACTCCAAGCCGGTCACAAGTGGTGTCCCACAGGGCTCGGTCCTTGGCCCCTATTGTTCGGCATCTACTTCTCAGAAGTACAGGCCAACATGGGAGGACTTTGGCTGACAAAGTTTGCAGACGACTGCAAACTGGCCATAGTGGAAAGTGCATCGGACACGGATATCCTTCAGAAGGGACTCCGCGGAAACAGATAGCTGGTGCCAGAGCCATGGCCTGAAGTTAAACGCCAAAAAATGTATAGTCATGCCCTTCGGGAAAAACAAGGCAACCCCAAGCTACCATATAGGTGGCAATCCACTAAGCACAGAAGAGGTTATCAGAGACCTGGGGACCCAGGTTGACAGTGGCCTTTCTTTTGACACTCACGTTGCTAAAGTGGTTAGAAAGACCGTCTACATTGCCCACCTGATCATGAAGGGATTCACAGACAGATCTAGTGAGGTCATTGTTCCCCTGTACTCTTCACTTATCAGACCAATGATCGAGTACAATGCCCCATTCGGGATGCATCTCACCCGACATCTGCAGCAATTGGAGAGACTCCAAAAGTTCCTCACCAAAAGGATAAAGGGACTCCAAAATCTGTCATATGCTGCCAGATTGAAGAAACTCCAGCTCTATTCAGTTGCATACAGTCTGCTCAGAGGTGACATGTGCCTGACATACAAGGCCATGTCCAACCCGGAATTAATGGACATGCTCCACCTCAAAAATCCAAATCCACCAAAACCACTAGAGCAAGCGACTTAAACCTTAGCACGGATATAAATAGGACGTGCTGGAGGGATAGATTTATCACTCAGACTCCCTATGCTGTGGAATAAAATCCCGATCCATGTGAGGCAGAGCACCTCGCTGGCTCTGTTCAAGAGAAATCTTGACCTGTGGATGGGAGATCGTAGGTTTATCCCGGGAATCATCTCTGTGTCACTGCTGGACAGAGGCACAACAAACTAATGGGCACAGTATTTTTTCATATAAGGGGTGGCGTAAGCCACAAAAATTTGGGCTAGGCTTATAAATGCCTTAGGGCAGACAGCCTAGTATAAACCTATGAACCTATGTACCTAAGCACCTTTTGATTTAATTACAACATTCTGCAGCCTAGTGGTCAAGCTAAAACCTCCAGCACCCACTCTGTCCACCCAGTGCTTCGTGTCCCTGCCCAAGTAGCTGACACACTTATTTTGAGATAGGAGTTGTATACAAACACAGACACTCCTGGGGAAGGCTGGCACAGGTTCTCCAGCTATGGCCCTTCTGCCCAGACTATACAGTAGTACCACTTGCCACCAACCACTAATATCAGCTACTAATAAGGCCCTTCTCAAAGGTGTCCAATTATTACACGTGTGACGAACAGCTAAGCTTATTTGGAGTGGCTTGGACAGTATCACTATATACATGGAATGTACACTAGAGCTTAAATTATCTCTACATAAAACAGCCACAGTTGAAAGGTTTACAAATATTTAACAATAAATACTAAGAACACAAGACAATACTTCTTACTACACAGTGCTAGTCAAGAGTTCAGAGAACACAGAGAAATGCTTAAATAATACAGCAAAAAAGTTCTGACATCAATACAGAAAACAGCTACACTAGACTTCCTATTTCCTATATATATCTAAGAGCAAACACAGTTCTAAAATAAACTTGCATATAGAGCAAGGCAGTGCTGGTAATGTTGTCAGTTCTGAAAACAAATGCAAAATGCTCATATTCACACTCTCTGTTCTTAAATTGATAACACAGTACCACTGAATCATTTCAGATTACATCATTATTCTCCGTTTCCAGGCTAACGGGAACTCTGAGTGTAACAGCCCTTTTGATCTTGCAGCTGGTCAGGAAGCAAGAGCAATAAGACATTATACATGTAAATTCTAGCCATTAACTCTGGTCTCAAAATGTTGTTGTGTCATTCGGCTTATCCCGGTTAGGGGTCGACACAACGGAACTCCGGTCGTTAATGTTTGATAGTGGATTTTTACATGCCGAGTTACCAGCCCTGATGCACAACCTTCAACGAAGGCATGCCCATTCATGCATGCCTCCACACAGAAGACGCTCTAGCTGAGAACTGAACGCAACAATGTCTTGTGGTCTCAAAATAATAGGAAGAATTCCTTCATTCAGACATCTCGGCTCAGAGTTTTGAGATCAATTATACAATGCTTGACTTACCAGCTTTCCTCCAGCACAGTGCAATGTGGTTACATTTTTGAAGTTCAACATTTACCACAATTTTCTAACATTTAAGAGAACAAGCATGTGGCTTACATTAATATTTACAAATGACAGAATTATCTACAAAATCCTATCTAGCTAGGCTGGCAGCCTTCACATATCCCCCCCCCGAAACATCCACCTTCACAACAAATTCTTTACTGCAATCTGGACTGGCTAACACAGGGGGTACTCTCAAAGCTTCTAAGCTTCTGGAATGCCTGCTCACATGCTGTGATCCACACTACCTTATCTGGCCTGTTCATCCTTGTCAGGTCTTTGAGGGGAGCAGCTATGGTATTATAACTGGGGACGAACTTTCTGTAGTACCCTGCTGTCTCTAAAGAATGCCCTCACCTGCTTTTGGGTAACAGGTTCAGGCCATGCATGAATGGCTTCCACTTTGGCAGGTTCTGGGCTGATCTTACCACTCCTCACTCTATGTCCCAGGTAGGAGACCTCTGCCATACCCACGACATTTGCTGGACTTAATGGTCAACCCTGCCCCTCTGTATTCTGCCCAGCACCTCCCAGACATGTTGAAGGTGCTCTTACCAGGAATGGCTGTAGATGGCACTATCATCTAGGTAAGCAAGGGCAAACCCTTCTGCTCTTGATGGGATATGATCTACCAGTCTCTGGAAAGTTGGACATATTTCATCCCAAAAGGCATCTTTGTGAACTCATACAAGCCAAAAGGAGTCACAAAGCCTGACCTCTCTCTCTAGCACAGGAAGTCAAGGGCACCTGCCACTACCCTTGGTAAAGTCAATGGTTGTAAGATACTTGGCCCCACCCAGCTGCTCTAGGGCCTCATCTGTCCTAGGTATGGGATCAGCATCTGACTTAATGTGACTATTTAATTTCCTGCAGTCCACACAGAACTTGGTGCCGCCATCCTTTGGTACCAGCACCATTGTATCTCCTCCCTCAGAGTCTGTTTGACTCCCTCAGGCACCCTATAAGGGGCCTGCCTAATAGGCCTTTGGGGTCCTGTATCCACCTGATGCTACACCAGGTGGGTGCACCCTGGTTTCTTAATGAACATGTCCCCAAACTCCTGTAACACTGCTCGGATTTCTCGAATCTGGGTAGCAGACAGCTGCTGGGACATTGCTACCCCTTCCACTGAGGTGTCAGTCTGAGCCTCACTGAGAAGATCAGTAACCAGTTCTCACTCAGACTCCTCCTGCAATCTGCTGCAAATGCTCAGCCCAAGGGCCTCCCTATCATGGTAAGGTTTCATCATGCTAACATGACAATTTGTGCTCCTGCCTAGCAGTTCCACCATGTAGTTAACATCACTTACCTTTCTTATAACCTTGTAGGGTCCCTCCCAAGCTGCTTGCAGCTTGTTGCGTCTGACAGGAATGAGAACCATTACCTGCTGCCCTACAACATGCTCTCTAGCTCGAGCATTCCTGTCATACCATACCTTTTTCTGTTGTTGGCCTTCTGGTAGGTTCTCCTGGGCCAAACCCATGAGCACCCTGAGCCTTGTCCTGAGGTTTAGGACATGTGCCACAACAGACTCCTTGTGAGGCTCACACTCACCTTCCCATTCATCACAAATTAAATCTAGGAGGTCCCCTCACCCTATGGCCATACAACTATGGGTGAAAAACTTGTGGATTCCTGGGGAATCTCTCTCTAAGCAAACAGATGGGGCAAATATCTGTCCCACTCACTCAAACTGGTCTGCAAATGCCCGTAGCATTGACTAGAGTGTAGAGAGTTTAACCTCTAACCAAGACCATTGTTCTGGATATGGTAGAGGGTGGTTTTCAGGTGCTTCACACACAGTACTTCCACAGACAAGCAAGCCAGCAGGTCTGACATAAAATTGGAACCTCTGTCAGTCAGTATTTCTTTTAGGAAACCTACCCTGCTGAAAATCTCTAACAAAGCATTTGCCACCTTTTCTGCCTCAAAAGAGGACAAATCCACTGCCTCAAAGTATCTTGTAGCATAATATACTACCACTAGGATATACTTTTTCACTGTGGAACTTGGGGTACTCAAGAGGCCCCACAATATACATAGCTACCCTCTGAAATGGTTCCTCAATCACAGACAAAGGCATCAAAGGAGCTCTCACCTTGCCTACCTTTTGGCACTGCTCACAGGTCCTGCAGTACCCGGTTACATCTCTGGAAATTCCATGCCAATAGAAGTTCTGCATAATATGTCTTTTTGTAAGTGTTATGCCCATATAACCTGCAAAGGGATCATCATGGGCTATGGCTCTAAGCGCCAGACGGTAGGCTCTAGGCACTACCAACTGCTGTATTCTCTCACCTTCTAGCCCTCCCGGGGGTCCACACTCTATAAAAGTAACCCTTTGTCCCAGTATACAGATTCCTCCTTCCTTTGAGAATCAGGTCCCTCTCTAGCTACCTCTCTCAGGCCTTGCAATGTAGGGTCTGAGAGCAGAGCCCGTCTCAACTCTCCCTTTTTAACCCTCCCCAGATCCCCTTCCACAGAAAGTCTGGTATCCTCGGACAGTGGTGCCTCACTGTCAGCTTGGGTACTACTACTCACCTCTACCCTTGCAGTCCCTCTGTCCAAGGGAACATCAATACCCACAAGCAGCTGTGGCTCACCTTCAGTCTCACTGCAACAGGGTAGCTCCCTCCCTGTAGTAACCACCTCACCAGTCCAGTCCCGGCTGCAAGTGTGCAGTCTGTCTGGGTCTCCCTCAGACTACCAGACACATATGCTTGTCTCCAAGCCTGACTGCGAGTACCTGCACAAGCACATGGTACTGCACTGTCACAATCATTCCCTATCAGGACATCTGCAGGGATGTCCTCAAACACACCTACTTGCTGGCTTCCTTTTCCACCCTCCCAGTCAGGTGAACCCTAGCCAAAGGTATCTGAAATGGGATCCCTCCTAAATCTCTGACTGGAGTAGATTGCCCAGGCAAGTAGTGTTCCTCTGTAACCATTCCAGGCTTCACAATGGTTATGTCAGAGGTTGTCTCTCTCTTAGCAATAGCCTCTGCCATTCACTAGGATAGGATATAACCTCTTGTGGTAGTGGAGTACCCTTGTTGTCTCAAGACAACCCGCTGTTGGCATTTTGTCTTTCCCCACTTACTGGCTCCTTCATCTTGTTCCCCACCTTACCTCTGTGGACATCTGTATGCCACATGGCCCCTCTGGTTGCATTTGAAACATTTAACCCTAGGTCCTGGGCACGTACCTGGACTAGTGGCTTCCCATGCTACTGGCAGATTCTGTTGGGGCAGTCTGGGCTGCCCACCATGGGTTCCTCTAGATCCAGGATCAGTATTTGGGGTCCCTTTCCTGTGCAGGGATGCCCTGCTTGCTAGGTATAGGTCTCCCTTCTTTCCCAACTCTTCTGAAGTGGCACATTGTCCATCAGCTAACCAGATCCTCATGTCCTCAGGCGAAGTGCTAAGGGCTTGTTCCCTCACCAAAAGGTTTGCCAGCCATTCAAAAGTGGTGACCTGACATTCACTCACCCACCTATGAAAATAAGTGCTCAGTTCAGCAACATATTCACACACACGTTTATCTGCCTTGTGTCTATGTTCATGAAACTTTTTCCTGTAAGTTTCAGGTGTTAGCTTAAAGAATTCTAAAAACAATTCTTAACAGCAGTATAATTAAAACAGTCAATGTCAGACATTTTGGACAAAATAGTTACAGCTTTACCATGAAGTAAGGGGGTCAGGAACCATACCTAGAGGCTTTGGTCAACATCATACGGTTTTCATACACTCTCAAACATATGAATGAAACTACCAAAATTATCCCCCCTCTGTAAACTGCAGAAGAAATTTACTGACCTTTTGCGCTTCTGGGGTCCAGTTACTCCCTTCCCCATTATCTCAATGACTTTGGTGAAGAGTCAGCATCTCATTTTCATGCTGCTTCTGCTGATCCTTTTCCACAGCTTCCATTTCCAAATGCCTGGCCTTTAACTAAAGTCTTTTTAGCTCCAGATGGATTTTTAAGTCCTCTGCACAAAGGTTGAGCTGTCCATTCCCTGAGTGTTTTACATCTCCACGGCCAGTCTGATCGTCCTTCTGGTTGCTGTTTTCTAATGCAGCTGTAGCAAAAGCTGCAATCATGTCTGCCTTAAGTCAGGTTTCCTTGCACCAGTCCTTTAGCCTGGCACATCTCAGCCAACTGGCTCCTTGTCAGCTTTCCATACTCCTCTGCTGACATGCTTGCCTGCTCTCCCTGACTAACTATTTGGAGTATAAAAACACTTTCAGTGATCACTGTACACGAGCTACAAGAATTCACTATCCACACCACTACAGACAATTGCCAACCAATTAATATGCGATGTGGATAATACCACCACTGCCACCAATTAATATGTGACGCCCGTGCACTGTCCCAGCAATCAAGGAGCCTCAGTCCTCACCACTAACACCAGTGAGGGGCGTCCACATTGGGAAGGATAACAAGTACACAGTAAAGTACAATTTCCCTTAAGAGCATACAGAGATCACAGTCAGTCTGGGGCTGGTTTCTCCCTTTCTCTCCAGATCCCAAATAAGATTCCTCACTGGCACAGCTATAGGGTCCAGATCTCAGCCTAGTGGTCAAGCTAAAACCTCCAGCACCCACTCTGTCCACCCAGTGCTTTGTGTCCCTCCCCAAGTAGCTAACACACACACTGAGATGCGAATTATATACAAACACACAGACACTCCTTGGGAAGGCTGGCACAGGTTCTCCAGCTATGCCCCTTCTGCCAAGACTATACCACAGCACCAACTGCCACCAACCACCAATATCGCTTACTAATAAGGCCCTTATCAAAAGGATGTACAATTATTACTGTGCAATATTATTATCCAAATGTTAAGTGGGACAAACAGCAAGGCTTATTTGGAGTGGCTCGGACAGTATCACTATATATATGCAATGTACTCTGGCTGTTTTTATGTAGAGATAATTTAAGCTCTACAGTTGAAAGGCTTAAAAATATTTAGTAATAAATAATAAGAACACAAGACAATACTTCTCATTACACAGTGCTATTCAACAGTTCAGAGATCACAGAAAAATGCTTAAAATAATACAGTAGAAAAGTTCTGAGATCAATACAGAAAACAGCTGAACAAGACTTCCTATTTCCTATCTACATCTAAGAGCAAACAGTTCTAAACTAAACTTACATATAGAGCAAGGCAGTGCTGGTGATGTTGTGAGTTCTGAAAACAAATGCAAAATGCTCCGATTCTCTCTCTGTCCTTAAATTGATAACACCAGTACCACTGACTCATTTCAGATTACATCACTATTCCAAAGACATGTATCTGGAGCATTTCTCCCCGGGCCTCCGCTGAAAACAGGCTCTGTGGAACCTAGTCAAACTTTCCCTGTCAACAAATGATAAACAAAAATAAAAATATTCTCTTGTTTCCCAAGCTAACAGAAACTCAGAGTGTAACAGCCCTTTTGATTTTGCAGCAGGTCAGGAAGCCAGAGCAATAAAAGACATTATACATGCAAATTATAGCCATTAACTCTGGTCTCAAAACAATAGGAAGGATTCCTTCATTCCGACATCTTGGCTCCGAGTTTTGAGATCAAACAATTATACAATGCTCATCTAAGGGCATCATCAGAGTTGTGTAATAGACGAAGTAGTAAAAAGAAAAATAGCACAACATAAAAACAATCTCCTTCATTAGCCAATCAATAACATAATTAATGTGCTTAAAGTTCCAACCATAAATTTCGCAAAATACATAAATCTGTGACCAACCCTCCCTTTGATCCCATAGTTTCAGCTAAAAAGATCCAAGACAGAAACACTGGCTGCATTTATTGATTTCATTGTAAGAATATTTCTAAAAAAGAGCTCAGTGTTAAAGGATTCTTGGCTGTTGGAGCTTAACTATTGATGTTGTTAATTTATTTACTGTAAATCCCCACTGACAAGGGTTGCAAATGTTTAAGAAAAGTTTGCAAAAAACTTTCTGACACACAACCTACAAGTGGATCTCCTGAAATGGAGGATTATTTCAAATGGTCCTGTTGCAATCCTTTGTCAGTTTTGAGGGGACTATTTCAAACAAAACAAAAGTGTGCCCCACTATATGCCAACTCCCAAATAGATATTTGAAGGACATGTGCAAGAGGATGACACGATTTTGATATAGCGTTCAATGTACGCTTTATACATGATATTTTGATTTTTGAGGGGTAAGATTTTGAATATTGCATATTTTAGGGAAACTCATTTAAAGCACGTCATCTCACTCTTTTTACATGTTTCACTGTCTAGTTTGTTAAACTACAGGGCATTGTTACTATGACTTTACAGACTTCATTGTTTAGAATTGCTAGTTTGTTACAATATAGGACATAGGTATTACGGTATGTATTCTTATGTATGTTGGAACTTTAAACGCTTGAAAAATGTATGTTATTGATTAAATGAAGGAGGGTGTGTTTGTTGTAGTTGTGCCATTACTACTAACTAATTATACAATGCTTGACTTGTCAGCTTTCCTCCAGCAGAGTGCAATGTGGTTACATTTTTGAAGTTCAACATTCACCATCATTTTCTTACATTTAAAAGAACAAGCATGTAGCTTACATTAATATTTACAAAATGTCAGAATTCTCTACAAAATCCTATCTAGCTAGGCTGGCAGCCTTCACATATCTTCACACTTTACCAGAACAAGGAGACAATATAAGAATGGCTGGAAACCAGCCTGCAAAGAGGCATTCCAAACACTTTAAGAGACCAGTCCCAAGTATAATCAAGAATTTACTGTTCATGTAGATGCTTTAAACCATGGTCTGGGGGTGGGCTGTACTAAGTCAGGCTTTCTTAAAGGAAAAGAGTACCATACAATTTATCTCAGGCATAGACTTAAGCCCAGGAAGGAAACCTGTGCTGCTACAGAAAAGGAGTGTTTGGAATCTACAAAGACTTTAACCTTACCTATACAATAAATAATTCGCAGTGATTAGAGACCACAAATGTCCTTGCACACAGCCAGGAGTTAAAATGCTAAGCCATTTGATGAACCTGATGTCTGCAGTCCTGCAACACAGCAAATCAGCTTTGAAATAGTTCATAGGTTTAGGTTCATAGGTTGGTACTAGGCTATCGGCCCTAAGGTCTATGCAAGCCTAGCCATAACAATTCCCTGGAATGAAATTTTTTTTCCCCCACAATATTTACTTCTCTGGGCTCCTGTCTAGCAGGGCGACTGACATGATCCCTGGGGTGAATTTCCTATCTCCCATCCAATCATCAAGGTTCCTTTTGAAGAGGGCCAATGAGGTGCTCCGCTTGACATGTATGGGCAGTCTATTCCAGAGTATGGGGAGTCTCTGGGTCAGGAACCTATCCCTCCAGCATGTTTTGTTCATTGCGATAAGGTTTAGATCCCTGGAGCGTGTGGCTCTGAGGGATTGGGATTTAAGTGGAGCATGTCCAACAGCTCAGGGTTCGACATGGCCTTGTATGTTAAGCAGAGATCGCCTCTAATATGCCACAGAGTATAGCTGGAGATTTTTTTTAGATGGTCAGCATATGGCATCTGCTTTAGGCCCTGTGATTCTTTTAATGAGGTATTTCTGTGGCCTTTCCAGCTGTTGCAGATGTCTTGTGAGGTACATACCAAATGGGGCATTATACTCTATAATGGGTCTAATGAGGGAAGAGTACAGTGGGACAATGACCTCCTTTTTTCTGGATGAAAAGCCCTTAGTGAGGAGGTGTGCCATGTAGAAGGATTTCCTGACTGTTGTGGCAATGTGGTTATTGAAAGTGAGACCACTGTCCACTTGTGTCCCCAAGTCTCTCGTCACACTTTCGATGTTTAATGTTCTGCCACCTATGTGGTAGTTCATGGGTACATGTTTTTTGCCAAAGGGGATGACTATACACTTCTTGGCATTAAGCTTGAGCCCATGGCTCTGGCACCAGGCATCTGTTTCTGTAAGGCCCTTTTGTAGAATATCCACATCATTTGGGGATTCAATAATGGCTCCCACTTTGCAGTCATCTGCAAACTTTGTTAGCCAGAGTCCCTTAGTGTTGGCCTGTACTTCAGGGAAGTAGATGCCAAACAAGAGTGGTCCCAGGACTGAACCCTGAGGTACTCAACTTGTCACTTGTCTGGAGCTGGATTTGGAGTCTGCTACTTTACAGTCTGGGTTCTGTCAGTAAGCCAGTTGGCAACCCATCGAGTGACGTAGGGATTTATGCCCAGCTTAGTAAGTTTCTCTACGATTCAGAGTGGGGGATGGTGTTGAAGGCCTTGGCGAGGTCCAGATAGGCTGTGTGGACCTCCTTACCCTCGTCCACAGCTCTGGAGACCGATTTGAAGAAGTCAATCAGATTCAGGAGACAAGATCGGCCCTTCACAAACCCAAACTGGGTGGGGTCCAGTGTCTGGAGGTTGCCAATGTCTTTGTTTATAAGTTCCATGATAATGTGTTCCATGCCCTTGCAGATCAGGCTTGTCAGACTGATGGGACGGTAGTTCCCGGGATCCAAGGTGGATCCTCCCTTGTGAAGCGGGATAACTGTAGCTGTGTGCCACTCAAGTGGGCACGAAGCCTGAGGTGAGGCTATGATTAAACATGACACTTAGGTGGGGTGCCAGTTCATTTTGTAGTTCATGTAGTACACAGCCTGGGATGTCATCTGGTCCCATGGATGCTGTATTCTTAGCTTTGGAGAGTGCTGTTTCTACCTGTGTGGCTGTGATTATCGGAATTTGGCAATCTTTTGGTATTGAGATGGGCCTTTAGGGGGTGAGAGGGGAGTGAAGTTGGCACTAAATCGATCTGCCAGGATATTGGCAATATCCTTGGGATCAGTATATTTAATGTCATTCTGTTGTAGCTCAAAGAAGACCTGAGCATTGCCATTTAGATTCTTGACATAACTATAGAATGCTATGTGGTTGTCTTTGGAATCTTTGGTAATTTTATTTTCGTAACTAGCTTTTGAGGATTTTATGAGGGATCTCAGCTTATTACTGAGGCTGGTGAGGGAGTTTTTTGCATCCTGGGATTTTCCTCTTTTCTGCAACAGTTTCTTCCTTCTGTCGTATAGTTTGTTTATAGCAGGGGACCACCAGATTGGCTTCCTTTTTTTGGAGAAGAGCATCTTGGTTCTATTTGGGATGGCACGATTCATGCACGAGTGGATGTGCTCGTACAGTGCCTTAGTGCAGGATTCTGCAGTCGAACTTCCAGATCCTGTCTGCGTGGGTGTTGTGAAGTTTGTCACTTCTGACTTCAGTAGCATGAAGTTGGCTTTGGGGAAGTTTTTTAAGGAGGTTTCCTTACTGGGGGGGTGGGGGGGTGGGATGTGGATATCAAGGGTGATTTGCTTATGGTCAGACCTGACCAATGAGGGGGTGACCACTGGTGTGGAGCATCTATCTCCCATGTTGGTAACGACCAGGTCTAAGATATTGGAGCCCCTGGTGGGACAATGAATTAGTTGATCCAGGGTGTTGGAATTTATGAATTCCAAGAATCATTGGGAAAAGGAGTTGGTACCCGAGTAGTTTTCCCAATTAATGGCAGGGTAGATGAAATCACCTAGTACTAGGGTGTTTGGTTGTATCTTAATATTTTCCAGTATATTTAGGAAGGTGTAGTGAGAATCTTGGGGTATGGTGGGGGATCTGTAGCAAGCTACAATTTGGACTGCAGTCTTACCTAGTGTTAGTTGCACCTGGAGAATTTCAGATGCACTGTGTTGGGTAACCAGCCAGGAGGTGTGAATATCCTTAGTGAATATGGACACTCCTCCACCTTTAGTGTTTTGGTCTTGGTTTTGTGGCCGAAAAGTGTGGTAAGAATTATAGCCTGGTATTGCAGGGTGCCCTCTGGAGCCTTGAACCAGGTCTCAGTCACTGCAGAGATATCGATGTTCTCCATTTTTAGGAGTGCCTCGAGAGAGTGCATTTTGAGGTTTAGACTTCTAGCATTGAGTAGCATTACCTTCAGATTTTACATGCTTGTATCTGTTACGGTGGTGGTTTTATCCTTTGAATCTTGCCTAAAAAAGGCACTATAGGGGTGGCAAGAGCTTTAGCCAGTAACCTGAATCCGAGGGGTGACAGGTGCAAACCATCTCTGGCAAAGCATCGTGGTTTGTCTTTCATGTCTTCCCAGGCAGACAAATACTAGATCCCCTTTGAATGACACCAGAAGCTTAGCCAATTGTTGAAGTCAATCATTTTGTCCTTATACTGTGGTATAATTCTGGGCGAAGGTAGGATGCTACTCAGGGCTAGGGTCATACTTGCCTGGGTCACATGATCCAAGAGCTCTTCCATGTCTCTTTTCATGTAGTCCAGGGAGGTACGTCTCAAGTCAATTACTCCAGCATGGACAATGACAGAGTCGTATTTGTACTTGTTGGGAGCGACTTGAGTGCATGCATTATGTGGCGGATCCTGGCACCAGACAGGCAGCTGACTGTACTTTTCTTCTTGTTCAGCCTGGTGAGTGGGACATCAGTTTGCCTGACTATACAGTCACCTATGACTAAAGTGTTGGGTACATTGTCTTGCCTTAGGGGCTGTTGTTGGGTGGCACACTGGTGTTGTGAGCTATGTGTCACTTTGGTTGTGACTGGTGTTTGTTTGCTTCGCTCGGAGGTCCTTGTTGCTTGGGCAGGTTAATGTTAAGGGCCTCCGCATATGTGGGTTTAGTGTTGCTATGTGGGAGTTGATGGTGTGGGTTTTGAAGGGCTATGAGTTGCTAGAGGTGTAATGCAGGTGTTAGCCTTCTCCTCTTGACTGTCTAGCACAGTCTTGACTGGAGAGAGCTTTGCTTCCAGTTTGGCTATATAAGTGCATCTCTCACAGGTTGTAGTGTTGGGTCGTAGGAGGAGAGGATCGTCTGTGTACATGAGGCAGTTGCCGCATTGCCCCAGTATGCCCAGATTCACCAGGTGGACAGGAGAAACCACCGGAAACTGACCCTTGGACATGCCTGTTTAGGTGCTCTTTTGTAAGGTTTAAGAGCTGTTTTCCCTTACCTTTGCAAGGTACTTTGCAATTGTATGCTGTTTAGTGCCTATGATCAATTTCTCCTTATTGACAAGGAGACCTGAGTGCTTGTATCAGTTTCAGGCTTCCTAGTGCTTTACAGCAGGTTCTAGAGCAAGTGCTAGTCACAGGGGTTCAGATTTTAGTGCTACTACTGAGAAACCAGCTAGTTTTAAGGGAAAATTTGAAAAGCAGACTTTCTGGCACCTGGAATAGTTTAACTGTAGCCTCATAGTGCTGCACAATGTGAAAAATGTGCAAACACACACGTTTTAAGCCAGAAAGTTGAAAGGGATACAAAATCAGCCCAAAAAGGCTAATAAAATTACAATTTCAGAGCTGGAAACCACTCCTCTAGCGTTAGAAAGGCAGTACAATGCTCACCAGTCCCAATGGTAGCAGTAGGACTTCCCTCTGCCACAGCAAGGTCTGGATAGCTCTGAGCCTGGGATATGGACTGGCTAGAAAAGGTGGGAAACTAGCAAACAGGATAGTACTTTTTGTTGTTGTTGAAACAGGCTAAACAATGCAATAATACAGTAAATAAACACAGAAAAGTCTTAACACACTTGAGTGTGTAATCCTAAACAGTAAATGCAATTAAAACTCTACAAAATTAGCAATTTAAAACTTTTTTAAATGAAGCAAGGCAAGTGCACAACTGAAAAACGATTTGTGGCAGTAATACAGCAGAATAAGTAGCTAGTCTACATATACAGAGAAGTCTATATATACAGAAAAGCAGAACACACAAACCCTTCAGATGCAGTGCAACCTAGAGCACTTGAGTTGTAGCAATAATAAGGGAATTACAGTTATAATAAATGCTCTAAAATATACTCTACATTTCCAAAATGTTTGAGAAGCACAGTCAGAGCATAAGGAAATTCAGGCAAAAACATTTTTTTTGAAAGGGAAAAAGAAACAGAAGGCCTTATCAAGTGTTCTCTCTGTATTAGGTAGAATGAGCTAATGACCCTAGACTGGGAGGAGTGTCCCAGATCAGATTTACAGTAGGGGTGGGCAACTGCAAAGCCACCAAGTAGAACAGCAAGACACCAACAGGGAGGGCGGGTGGAGATAAACCTATTAGCCCACAAAGCACTACAGAAAGCCACAAAATGAAAGTTTTTAAACAGATAAAGATTTGTAAAGATACAGAATGCTTTAACTGCAAACAAATCAGTTACCCATGCAGAAATAAAAGTGCTATATATAAATTGCTAGAAACAATAAACTGTATAAATAATTGAAAAAAAAACACAGGATACTTATATATCTCAGCTAAGAGTTGGAGTCAACACCTCTCATCTACTCTGCTCAGTGTGTATGGTACCAGTAAAACCAATACATATCACAGACCTTTAAAAAATGGTGTTAATGGTATGTCTCCCACTGTGGACTCCTTACAAGACATTCCACCAGGGGTCAGATGGAATGATCCTCTCTCTCTCTATAGAAATTGCTGAACTGACAAACATCATTTTACTGTTTAACAGAGTGTTGTGCAGGACTTTGCTAACTATGTACTGGTCTACTACTCTCTACCAGTGAATTTACTTCTGCATTTAAGTCTGTGAATTTTAAAGGAAAACTCCACCTTCTACAGCTTAACTCAACTCTTAGGATGTTTTTCTCCCTACGATATTCCAGTACTGTGTAGGTATCTTAAGCCTGCTTATACTTTATAAAACTTTCCCTTTTGATTCCAAGGTGATGGAAATGAAAGACCACCCACTTTTTTTAAGCTCAACTTCTCACAATTTGCAGAGCAAATTTGTCTACACCTGCATGACATACCACAGACACAGAAATGTGTAGTCAGGTGCTGCTGACAATCTTATACAGGTAATTAGTCCTGCTGATGTCAGGAGCGCAGGCTACTGTAAACAAGACAGAGATATGAAATGTTTTTCATAGTTTTTTTTTTTTTTCAGAGAGGAAGATAACTTGTACTGATTGACAGCTGCTTCCACTGTACCCATGCCTTTCACAGCACAACAGAACAATTAGATCAGTCAATGCTTCAAAAGCAGCTGTCATCTCTTGACAAATGTTCATAAGCAGCATCACAGTATTGAAGTGCTAAGCTTTAAAGAAAAACTCCATCCTGGAACTAAAAATCTTTTTTCACTCCATCTTAGTTTCCTGACCTATTTTAACCCCTCAGAATTATGTCAAGTGCTTTATTTGTAATTTTAGTCTGTCTTCCACAACTACCAATGGGGCTTGATGTATCAACATGATCTTGTTCTCCCTCAACCCTTTCTCTTTCCCATAATGCTCTGTAGGACTCATGCCAGACATAAGGAAGTAACTGTGAATTCCCATGCCATTGACAAATAATGGGATTTCTGTGAGCCACTTATTTTTTTTTACTTTCTGTAAAATGACTGCTTCATCTCTGTCTCTAATCACCCTCATTTATGCTAGGCTCAGAGCTTGTTTTACACTATACTTAGAAGTTATCCAGCTACAGCCAGAAAAGTAGCTAAATTGCTGACCTTTGTTCAGTGTTTTCTTTTGTAGTCAAAGAGGAATTAATTCTGCAAGGATATCTCAGTGCAGTGACCGTTTTAAAACTTCTGCAGTAGTGTGGGGGGAGAGGACTGTCAGTTTCTCTTGGTAGCAATGTTGTGAAAAACAGGCTAAAATTATAAAAGGCACTTAGAGGGATTTTGAAGTGTTAAAATAGGTAAGGAAACAAGAGTGAAAAAAAGGGATTTTTTTTTTTTAGTTCTAGGATGAAGTTTTCCTACTTTACATTTTAAGGTTACTTGAATGTAGTATCAAAGATGTCTGTGGCATTTAGAGAAAAGTCAGAAAATATTTTTTCTTGTGAAGTAGCAGCACATTTACCAAAGTGTGGGACAGGGGTTGTTGATTCATCTTGAACTACGACCAAGGGCCTGCGATGTAGTCATTGTTTTGGTTGCAGCTGTACAATTCCTTAGTATACTGTAAAGCAAGCCCTGAAACACACACCACACACAGGCTATTCAAAAAATAAAAAAACAACCTTGTTACAGACAGTATATAAGAAGACAGTGACTGACACAAGTGCCATTATATGTCAATGGCATGGGAATACACCACTACTTCCTTAGGTTTAGCATAACTCGTATAGTAGACTTGAAACAGATGATTGGAAAGAGAAAAGCTGGAAGAAAAATAAGATCATGTTGATATGTCAAGCCCCACTGACAGCCACTTTGCAAAAAACATATCAAAATTCTGTAAGAAGCAGAGTAATTTTTAATGCGTTAAAATAGCTCAGAAAAGAAGGAGTAAAAAAGATTTTTTTTAGTTCTAAGGTGGAATTTTCCTTTGAAAGTGAAAATTCAAATAGCACAGACAGGGCCCAGTAACTCTTCTAATATGCTACAGTTAGGAAATTTACAACTGGTTAAAAAGAGCCTTCCTTTAAGCATTCCATTTGCTCAAATATTCATCTGCATACTTAAGAATAAAGTTGGTACAGTAAAAAGTATTTTATTTATTCATTTTTGAAAGACTGTACCAAAGTCATCAATAAGAAGGTGCTTAATGTGAATAGTGATGACTAGTGCTTGTATCTGCCTGACTGGTCAGACTGCTCTGCTATACATTAGCATAGCAGTTTATTTTTTAATTTAGCTCATTTCTCAAGAGTGGAACAGTGACTAGAGCTCTCCAGTCCAGACTGAATACCGTAGAATTGGGAAATATTACTGGCTTCCTCTGAAAAATGGTGCGTGTCTTGTGAATGGTGTAGGCCCACTGCCCAGGGCAACAGTGTATATTTCCTACATTTTCTTGAAGCCAAACTTCACTTAGCAAGTAGATTCATTTGCATGCACATTTTATAATTCAATCTACTTGGCACCAGGGTTGTGAACTGTGAAACTATCACATTATGGTGGGTAGTGCAATGGATCCTAACACTGTAGCCTCTGTTCCATCATCACAACTCTATTACTCCTATAAAGCAATTCCCCTTTTTGGCACTCAGTTTTTGGCATAAACCTCTTGACTTAAATATGAGCATATATGTTGCTTGCATACCTGGCACAATCAGTCAGGATTCCAACACTCCTTACATAATTATTCCAATTTCAAGGTTTTCACTGCACAGTGACAATCCAAAAAAATAGTAGCAGTTCCATACTTTGACTGGAAAGACAGAGGTTTGATTTCCTGCACCTAATCACACCTTGAGTCAGTAGCTAACTGTCCGATTTAAGAACTCAACTGTTACAGTTTTACATTCAGATCACAATGTAAACATAGGTTCATAGGTGTGTACTAGGCTAATGGCCCTAATGCCTTTACATGCCTAGCCTAAAAAAAGTTGCCCCGGCACCATGCCACCCGATGTTAGTTCACAGTGCCCATATCCAGTAGTGCAACTGGAATGATCCCTGGAGTGAACTTTGTTACCCATCCACTCATCAAGACTTCTACTGAAGACAACCAGTGAGGTGCTCTTCTTGACATGAATGGGACACTTATTCCAGAGTATGGGCAGTCTTTGGGAGATTAACCTATCCCTCCAGCATGTTCTGTTAATTGTGGTAAGATCTCTGGAGCATGTGGCACGGGGGGATTGGGATTTCTTTAGGTGTAGCATTTCAAGTAGGACTGGGTCAATCATGGCTTTGTAAGTCAAGCAGAGATCACCTCTAAGTAGACGATAAGAGACTGAGAACAGCTGAAGTTTCTTGAGTCTATGTAGGACATGTATTTAAGCCCTATGATTCTTTCTGTGAGGTACTTCTGTGGCCTCTCCAGCTGCTGCAGGTGTCTAGTCAGGCACATGACAAACGGGGCATTATATCTGATGATTGGTCTAATGAAGGATAAGTAGAGAGGGATGATGACCTCTTTCTTCCTGGATGCGAAACCTTTGTTTATAAGATGTGCCACGTAGAAGGACTTTCTGACCACAGTGGCAATGTGGTGGTCAAAGGTGAGGTGGCTGTCGACCTGGGTGTCTAGATCTCTTATGGCCCCTTCAGTGTTCAATGGGTTCCCATTAACATGGTAATTCATGGGAAATTTGTTTTTTCCAAAGGGGATGATAATGTATTTTTTGGCATTAAGCTTCAGGCCATGGTTCCGACACCAGTCATTGGTCTCAGACAGGCCCTTTTGTAGGATGTCTGCATCACTTGGAGAGTTGACAATGACTCCTAGCTTGCAATCATCAGCTAACTTGGTCAGCCAGAGTCCTTCTATGCTGGCCTGGACTTCTGAGAAGTAGATGCCAAACAGAAGAGGGCCTAGGACCAAGCCCTATGGGACTCCACTTATGACTGATCAACAGTCTGACTTGGAATCCACAACTTTCACTCTGCGGGTCCTGTCTGTGCCAATTTGTAACCTACTACCTATGCATGCAAGGACTGCCGAGTTTATCAATGATACCTGACTGGGGAATGGTATCAAAGGCCTTTGGCCAGATCGAAGTAGGATGTATGCACTGCCTTACCCTCATCCACAGCCTTGGCGACTACCTCGAAGAAGTCAACCAGGTTCAGCAGGCAGGATCTCCCCTTGACAAAGCCAAACTGTGTGGGATCAAGAGTTTGGATATTGCCTATATCTTTGTTAAGCAAATCCATGATGAGCTCCACAGGTTTGTATACCAGGCTTGTCAGGCTAATGGGGCGAAAGTTGCCAGGGTCTATAGTTGCTCCCGCTTTATGGAGTGGGATGACTGTAGCAGTGCGCCATGCACACTTGAGACATCTGAATACCTCAATAAAGGGACGCAGCCTGCAATAATGAATTCAGACACTTCAATACAAAGAGAACCCAAAAATTCTCTTGGGATAACATCTTATCTGAAAGAGGAGATCTCTGTAGGGACTCCTGCAATACGTTGTAAAATTAAGTACCTTATGAGAGGACAGAACTTGCAAAAATGCATTAAATTTAAATAAACAAGCACACATCATTATTTTCTGTTACAGCCTAAAGTATAAGTTAGGGAAGTACAAATCCATTAAAATTTATTAAAGTCACTCAGAATTATAATCTGCAACACACTACAGATGGGTGGCGTAATGCTGTATAATATTACTTAAACCAAAGCTGCACAAAAGGGCATGAAGTAAGCTGTCTGACCAGTGCCAGAATCAGGGTTAGTAGCTGTCCTGTACTGCGTGCATCAAATGATTCTTTCAGATATTCAATTAGGATAGCTCTCTTGGAAGTCCATGCTACAAACATCAAGAGATGAAGCCTACCAATTTACAAATGTTCAGACTTTAAATTAACAGAAGTGTCACAAACTTGTATACACTATGAAAAATAGACATAGCCAAATAAGATAGTTCTATTTAAACCATTATTTCTGTGTTTTAGCCATTTGTATTTCTATATTAGCGTCATTCTGGTGCCTTTATGATTGTCCTTCCTATCTAACATGCATGTTGCTACATTTTCTGCCAAACAACCACACTGGCAATGGTATCAACATAATTATAATCTGAATTTTTACAATTCTGTATCTGCATGCTGCACCTGAAACTTTAGCAGAGTTTTCTCTTCATAGTCCCACCTGGAAAAAATGCTAGACTGAGAGGGACTCATCCAGTCAATAAAATACAAAAAACAAACCAAAAGGAAATGGCTCCACGGCAGAGAAGGATGGAGTGCACCTGCAGCTTCATCTACAAGGGTTTAACAATAATCCTGGCTGCTGGAAGAACCCACTAAAGACAGATGACACGATGAGTCAACATCAGCTGACCTGTCCCCAAAGAAACAAAGATGATGGCTAGGTCTCACTGCTGGAGTTCCACTCCGGCTACACTATACTTAAAACACAAGCATGTGTAAAAACACTCATTTACCTGGCAGAGGGCAGGAAAGCTAAGGACTGCAGGAAAAATTTTGAGACAATGGAGGATGATGACCTTCCAATGAAAATACAGCATATGCATGCATGAGCAGGTGCAAGTACGTGCATGTGAAGATTGGGTGAAGATAGATGAAGGCTGCCAGCCTAGCCAGATATAATTTTGGAGATAATTCTGTCATCTGCAAATATTAATGTAAACCACAGGCTTGTTGTCTTAAATGGTAAAAAAGTGTTACATGTGGAACTGAAAAAAAAAATGTAACAGTGCACTCTACTGACCAAGTAAAGCATGTTGTGACCCTTTGATGAGCCAGTAAGTCTAGAGTAAGGCATCCTGCCTATTGTTTTAAGGCCAGAATTTGCATGCATAAATGTCCTTTACTGCTCTGGTTTCTGCCCAGAAGTGAAGAATGTAAATGTAGTTTCTGTTAGCCTGGGAACTGAGAAGAATGATGCAATGTGAAATAGAAATGCGATTTTAAAAACAGAATCAGACAGCATTTAGCATTTTTGTCCTGACCATCCAACTTCATCAGCGCTGTCTTGCTCTACATGTAAGTTTATCTTAGACTTGCGTTTTCTCTTACAAATCACTAGAAACTAGAAAGACTAGACTAGGTGTTTTTCTGTGATGTCAGAACTGTACTACTGAATTATTTTAAGTATCTCTCTGTGATCTCCGAACTCTTGACTAGCACTGTGTAGTAAAAAGCATTGTCTTGTGTTTTGACTATTTGTTATTAAATATTTTAAACTATTTCAACTGTGGCTGTTTTGTAGAGATAATTGATAATTTAAGCTCTTTAGAGTACTTGCATGCCTTTGGTAAAATTGTACAAAGCCACTTCAATAACTTTAGCCCTGGACTATACTACCAATTGGATAACAACATTGCACAGTAATAATTGAACATCCTTTTAAAGGCCTTTGAGTAGCTGATAAATATTAGTGGGTGGTGGCATTTTGTACTATTGTATAGTCTGGGGGAAAAGGGGCACAGCTGGAGAACCTGTGCCAGCCTTCCCCAGGAGTGTCTGTGTGATTGTATAAACTCTTCTCAAAGGGCATGTGTGTGTCAGCTACCTGGTCAGGGACAAAAACACTGGTTGGACAGAGAGGTTGTTAGAGGTTTTAGCTAGCCCACTAGGCTGAGATCTGGATTCTATAGCTGTGCCAGTGGGGAGTCTTATTGGGTACCTGGAGAGCAAGGGAGTGACCAGCCCCAGGCTGACTGTGATCTGTGTGTGCTCTTAAGGGAAATTACACTTTACTGTGTGTATTTGTTATCCTTTCCTCCTATACAAGACGCCCCTCACTGGTGTTAGTGGCGAGGATAGAGGCTCCTTGATTGCTGGGCCAGGGCATGGGCATCACAGTGCACATGCACAGAGTCTTGAAAAGTGCTAGGCTCTGAAAGCCAAATCCCCACTTAAAATGAGGGTCCTCCTGCATGGTAGATAAAGTGCAACTATAGCTTGTAAGAATGGGGGTCAGTCAGTCACTGGAGATGGTCAGGTGGTCAAGGGCCAACAGCAAATACAACATAAATACATATTTAAACATTAAAAGGACTGGAAAACACGTCTCTAGTGTAACCTTACAAAAATAAAGGCTTTGAAAAAGGAAAAAAAAATCACTGCTCTGAAGAAACAATGTTTCAAAGTCTGTTATGCGTTTAACCACGGGTCTGGTGCGCACGTATACATGGATAAAATCATATACATTTATGTATATTTTTTCCAACGACCATTATCGGGAGAGAAAAAAAAACTCGCTTGGATAACTGCAGACTACACCAGTCTACTCATGACAGACTCAACCGCACATGGCCAGAACAAGGTGGGGCTGCAGATCTTGTGCAAACATGGGGCATGGAACGTACCTTTAATTTTGCAGAGATCTGCTTTTCTTTTTGTTCAGACTTCTATTATTCCATTTAAACGCTTTTTTTTTGCTGGGGGGGGGGGATAACTAGTCCCTTATTTTTTCATAAAAATAGTACCTTTCTACTAATTTGAGAACAGCATTTAAAACTGTTTCTGAGTCGGGGCCCTTTTTTCCTCTTAGTTTAGGATTTGACCCAGATTCTTGAACTAAGAGTTCGGAGATAGAAGACAGAGCATCATATCAGACAGCAAACTACAATATATTCATTCTGTAAAAAAAAAAACTAGACAATGGACTCAAAACGTCATCACATTGGCAGCACTGGTATTAATCCTTACGGGCTACAGATAACAGCCCCTTATAAGTCCCGGACTCTTTATAAAGAGCATCTACACGTAATGACGCTGCCTTTAAAATGTATCGAAATGCAATTCATGTACCTAGGCTGGGGCATCGCTTCACTGTGCACACTTTTTCCAGTAGATGACTCACCGTCCGTCAGCCATCACATATCGCTTCCCCACTGCTCCGATGTTATAGCTGCTCGCTTCTGATGATAGGAACTAGTAAACAACTAAACAGCTCATTCCACAAAAAAGAAAAGTTAAAGTTACTATGTATATGTTATGTCAAAGCCCTTACCGTACTTAGAACTGCACCCATCACTCTGAACAGGCAATTCCTGCAGCCTTAAATTAGGTTTGGTCGGGAATAAAAAGCTCGACTGAATAAGTAAATTAAAGCCAGTAAATTTCTTTTCACTTTTTCAAGTTGCCACCCACTTCATCAGCTGCAGCCTTCTAAAACATCCAACGCAACGTCTCCTTCAAACTTTGTGGATATAGACTACTCTTAACCCCACCCTCTCACCCAGACCGCAAACCCTGAAATAGCAACGTCTCCCAGTGGTACTTTTGGGTACTGCATACAACAGTTTCTAATTAAGGGAGGCCTCGCCCATTCGAAAGGCAGACAAACGGAAGGGACTGTGATTGACAGCAGCGCAGCACAGTGCAGTGAAACTTAGAAAACGGAACCCGTTAATTCCTGCGAGGCTGCGATTGTCGTATAAGCGCAGTTATATATTTTTAATTGTACTGGTGCCAAGCAAGCTCTCATTTTTTGGCAGTTGTTTGAACTAGAATACCAAAGCAATGAGTAGTGGGTAAGAGTTATGGAAAGTGTGACTTTTATTATTTGTCTTTGTGTGAGAGAAATTGTAGAGCAGCTGATAGCCTGAGGACACGCAAAGGGTGGCCAAAATAATCTAATTTAGAAAGTGAATAAACGTAACTAAATAAAATAACAGGTGCATTTGAGTGCTGTATTTCAGATCACAATGAGCAGCAGTGTGCGGTTTGGTTATATACTACTCGTCATTTTTAAAAATGAGTGTAGGATGGTTATTTTTGAATGTAATGTAGTAATTGTGTATTTGTTACACTTTGTTTTAAAGTGTAATTATTGGGCCTATGCCTTTATTTTGTATAATAATGTTGCACTCTGAAGACGTATAAAATAACGCTTCGCTTGCAAAGACCGATGCAGTCCTATAGTTTTCTATATGCTACGCCGCACTCTGCAGCTTTAAATAGATGTATACTTAACTTTTCAGGATACCGCTTACATTCTTAGTGTCTTGTATACGTCCACGTGTACAATTATTAGATGCAGGTTTAGATAAGATGCTATGAGCTGCACTGAAGTATGATTTAAACGCAGTATACGCTTTTAATTCTTTTCAGTTAAAGAAATGTATGGGATTTTAAAAGAAATAGAATAGAATGTATAACTTTCTGCCTCTTGCTGGAACACGCAGTAATTATGGGTTCATTGCTAAGTATTATGTTGTTTGCCTTTTGCATGTTATTTTAAATCTAGCCAGTTTTTCATTATTGTGAGGTAAACACCTTCCTTAACCAGTATGCCCACCCCCAACCTGGAATGCGACTTTGTAGCAGCAGGTTTTAAGTATTGTTATTTGATGGCCTGTAATTATACTACTCGTTTATTTAGTTTTTTTTAACTTTTTATAGGTCAGTGTCATAAAGAGTGTAAGAATATTCTTCGAAAAGATAGCTTAAATAAAAAAGTAACTTTTTTTATTATGTAAACGTTGAAAAACCTGTTTGGCTCTGCTTCTGTATGACAAAAAAAAGAAAGCTTGAAAAAGTAAGCCATAGCTGAGTGAACAAGACAGAACCACTGCTGCTACTAGGACTGACCCTGTATGAACTGGTTCTTTTTTATGACATCTCGCATTATTTCTATTTGGTGGTCTTTTGTGATGTAATACAGGATGGGTGGGAGGATCTCTTTATTTACAGTTGTATATGGCGTCACTGATTATAGCTGTAGAGTCAGAGTTTTAAACCTAGCTCCTGTCATCATTCACTGTGTGTGTGCTGGGGGGGGGGGGGTGTAACCAGCTTTACACCTCTACACCTCCACACCTCCATTACGGAATGTCTTTAACCATCACTCAGAATGTCACCTAATCAGAAGCATTAATAAGCTGTTCTTAACATTGTGCAATTTAAATGTGCAAATGTTAAATTTCATGATGTTTCAGGTAGCTGGAAGTTTCTCTTTTTGGCATGTCGCCAAGGTTTAAATGATTTTAGTTTGTGTCACAGATGGTAGTGAAAGCAGGTAATTTTGGATGAAGAAGTGGAAATGGCAGTAGACTGAGTAACTGAGGCCCAAATTATTATCTCATTGATGATAGGCAAAGAATGCAGAGCACCAAGGCATCTTCAAAACTGTTGATTGATTTAAAGCATTAGTAATGAGTGAATGTGGTCATTCTGAACTGTTACATGGACAGTGTGATTCCATGTTGCCAATGAGCAAAAAGCTGGATGAAGTTCAAAACAAAGCAGTTGAACACAGAAACAAATGGCATCTGTAAATCGGTGGTTGCGTTGGAAGACAAGGCACAAAGAAGGCTCTTGAGGTCATTTTGGTATGCTGGAGAGTGAAAAACAGACTAACTCTTCAGAGCTTGTTAAATCAAAAGGGCACTTTGGCTTGGTTCATTAAAAAAAAATCTTTGTGCAGAGTGTATCTGTTGCTAATATATTTGGCAGAGTGATATCATGGCAAAATAAGTATTATTTTAGTTCAGTTTGTTTCCTCATGGTAGTTATGCCAACAGGGAGGAGGTATATTTTTTTACTAATGCGAATATTCAGTAATGGAGAAATTTAAAAAAATTAGTTACCTAAACATTGTTAGAAGAAACTTTTCTCTAAATCTGTTGAATTGTGCAGCAGAAGATGAGAAAGATTTGAGACAGCCTGAGCAAATTAGAAAAAAGTAGTGTTTGTGTGGTCATCGTCTGGAATGCCATGGCCTGAATGTTTTAGTATATAAACATTTAACCATCTGGTATAAATGTCCTGAAACAAGAAGGATTGACCTTCATAAAGTAGTTTTCATATGAATTTGTCCTAAAACTACAATTTACTTATATTGAGGATGAAAGATTGCAATTAATAGTACGTTTACCATGACTTTTTGTTGTATGTTGGAAACTTCAGATTTACATCGTTATGTGCGAATGTGTGGCACGGATGAACTACAGTGGCAGGGCTAGCCACCCAGTGTGTAATCCTTGGCTCTAGATTGTTACTGTTCGTGACACCCAAACCCCATGTGCAAAAATGGGAAAAGGAGTTGAGGATGGATGTACCTTTCATTTGCTATATTGCAGTGAAGCGTGTTATAATTTGAATGGTATAAGAAAAGGAAGGTGGAGGTTTATTCCCCTCATATTTTCATTTTTTTTTTTTTTTTTCAAAACAGGTTTATTGTTTTAACATATAAGAGAATATCATAACCCAGTTTCACATAGAACTATCACAACTGCAAAACAAACACATAAACACACAAAGACATACTCTGAGGCACTGATCAAAAATCTACCAAAACTACAGAGGCCTCCAAAGCAGACACCCAAGCAACTGCCACCTCAAGACATAAGACATGCAACACATAGTTCTCAAAGTCAGTGTGCTAAACAGTCACAGCCCTTAAGGCCAAACACAATGCCAGACACACTTGTTATAGGTGACTCCATAGTCAGACACACTGACGTCCCACTCACCAGACTGAACAAGGAAAAGATCACAGTTAGCTGCCTGTCAGGCGCCAGAATCCGCCACATAACACAAGCACTCAGGTCACTCCACAGCAAGTACAAGTATGACTCAGTCATTGTCCATGCCGGTGTGAACGACCTGAGACGCACCTCCCTGGACTACATGAAAAGAGACATAGAGGAGCTCTCAGATTATGTAGCCCAGGCCGGTATGACCCTGACCCTGAGCAGTATCCTACCCTCACCAAGAATGATGCCACAATACAGAGACAAAATGATCAGCTTTAATAATTGGCTTAATTACTGGTGTCATTCTAAGGGGATCCAATGTCTGTCTGCCTGGGATGACATGCTTGACAAGCCACGCTGCTTCAGAAGGGACGGCTTGCACCTGTCACCCTGGGCTTCCGGATATTGGCAAGGCTCTTGCCACCCCATAGTGCCTTTTTAGGCAAGGCTCAAATGATAAACCTACCGCCTAGAAAACAAAAATGGAGAAAAACGAAGGGTAATACTGCTCAATGCCAGAAGTCTAAACCTCAAGATGCATGCCCTCAAAGCCCTCCTCAGTATGGAGAACATCGATGTTTGTGCTGTGACTGAAACCTGGTTCAAGGCTCCTGAGAGCACCCCAGAACTATCAGGTTATACCTCATATCATGCTCCGCCCCAAAATCCGGACCGACCATAAAAGGAGGGGAGTATCCATATTCATAAAGGATACCCACACCTCCAGGTTAGTGGCAACGCATCGAAGCATCGGAGACCATCCAGGTGCAATTAACCATAGGTAAAACTGCTCTACAGTTTGTAACATGCTACAGACCACCTTCTCAAACTCAGGAAACCCACACAGCCTTCCTGAAGACACTGGAGAGTATAAATGTCTCTCCAAACACCATCATATTGGGTGACTTCAACTACCCAAACATAGACTGGGAACATTACTCAAGCCCCAACACCCTAGCCCAAAGGTTCCTTGAGTTCATAAACTCAAATGCTATGGAACAACTAGTCACCATTCCCACAAGAGGAGAAAATATACTAGACCTGATCATCACAAACATGGGGACAAAATACTCCACACCGGAAGTATATCCCTCATTGGTGAGATCAGACCATAAATTAATCTCACTGGAGATCCACATCCCGCCCCCCACCCCCAGCAAAAAAGACCACAGTGAAGAACTTCTCAAAAGCAAACTTCACACTTCTTAAAACTGGCATGGTATCCTTCAAGGCCCCCGAGCCAGTGGAAACCACAACCCACGCTGCTGAAACCCTTACAAATGCCTTCTACGAGCACCTCCAGGAATGTATGGATCAAGCAATCCCTAATAAAATCAAGACCTTTTCCACCAAAGGCAGGCGCCCGGTCTGGTGGACTCCAGCCATAAACAAACTCTACAACAAGAGGAGAAAGCTACTACATGACAGAGCAAAATCCCTAAATGGGAAGGCATCTCTGATCAATACTAGCAAAAAACTACGATCACTCATAAAATCATCCAAGGCCAACTTTGAGAGAAAAATCGCTAATGGCACAAGACAATCATAAAGCCTTCTTTAGCTATGTTAGAAACCTGGGTGGAAACTCCCAGATATGCTCAGAATTAGTCCAAAATGATAAAAATCACTGAACCCACAGACATTGCCAACATACTGGCAGACAGGTTCAGTGCAAATTTCTCTCCCTCCCCCCCAAAAGGAGAAATATCTATCCCACCAGAGTCTAGCCTCCCAAACATCTCAGATGCCCAGGTGAGAGCTGCTCTTTCTAAAGCAAAAAACACAGCATCAATGGGACCGGACAGTGTCCCCGGCTGTGTGCTACACGAACTCAATGAGGAACTAAACCCACACATAAGGCTGCTGTTTAATCTTAGCCTTACTACAGGATACACTCAAAGAATGGCGTGACGGCAACTGTGGTCCCACTCCACAAAGGCGGTGCTTCTACGGACCCTCGAAATTACTGCCCCATAAGCTTGACGAGCCTTGTCTGCAAAGCTATGGAGAGGATCATAATGGAACTCATAAATAAAGACATTGGGGACCTGCAGACACTGGATCCTACCCAATTTGGCTTTGTCAAGGGCAGATCCTGCCTCTTGAACTTGGTCGACTTTTTCAAACAGTCACTAAGGCCATTGATGAGGGTAAGGCAGTTCACACAGCCTACCTTGACCTAGCAAAAGCATTCGACACAATACCCCACTCGGGCATCATAGAAAAGCTCACCAGCTTAGATGTAAACCCATATGTCACAAGATGGGTTGCAAACTGGCTCAAGGACAGAACACACAGGGTTAGAGTTGCTGGTGCCATGTCAGACTCTAAGCCGGTCACGAGCGGTGTCCCACAGGGCTCAGTCCTGGGCCCCCTCTTGTTCGGCATTTATTTTTCTGAAGTGCAGGCAAACATAGGGGGATTGTGGCTGACAAAATTTGCAGATGACTGCAAACTGGGAACCATAATTGACACTCCATCAGTCACAGACATCCTTCAGAAAGGTCTCATAGAAATGGATAACTGGTGCCAGAGCCATGGCCTTAAGCTAAATGCCAAAAAATGTATAGTCATACCCTTTGGGAAAAACAAGGTAACCCCTAATTACCACATAGGTGGTAATCCATTAAACACGGAAGAAGTTATCAGGGACCTGGGGATCCAAGTTGACAGTAACCTCTCCTTTGACACTCACATTGCCAAAGTGGTTAGGAAGACCTTCTACATTGCCCACCTGATCATGAAGGGATTCACATCCAGATCAGGAGAGGTCATTGTACCCCTGTACTCTTCACTTATCAGACCAATGATTGAGTACAACGTCCCATTCGGAATGTACCTTACCCGACACCTGCAGCAGTTGGAAAGACCCCAAAAGTTCCTCACCAAAAGGATAAAGGGGCTCAAACATATGTCATAATGATGCCCGACTGAAGAAACTCCAGCTCTATTCAGTCGCATACCGGCTGCTCAGGGGTGGTCTGTGCCTGGCGTAACAGGCCATGTCCAACCCGGAATTTAAGGACATGCTCCACCTCAAAAAATCCAAATCCACCAGAGCCACGAGAGCAAGAGACTTAAACCTCAACACGAATATAAATAGGACGTGCTGGAGGGACAGATTCATCACCCAGAGACTCCCTACACTATGGAACAGAATCCTAGTCCATGTGAGGCAGAGCCCCTCACTGACTCTGTTCAAGAGAAATATTGACGAGTGGATGGGAGATCGTAGGTTTACCCCGGGAATCATCTCTGTATCACTGCTGGACAGAGGCACAGCAAACTAATGGGTATAGTATTCTCATCCTAAGGGGTGGTGAAAGCCACACACACTCTGGCTAGGCTTATAAATGCCCTAGGGCAGATAGCCTAGTATGAACCTATAACAATTTTATACAAGTAATTAAAAATAGTTATTATTATAATATTCAACAAAACAACTAAAGTATTTACAAAGACATCCACTACAATCAGATTTAATTAAACTAAAATACCATGCTATTGAAAGTAATTTTTTTAACAAATTTTGTAAATTATCCCATACAATAAAATAAGATGTTTTTCTATTTGTTCTAGTCCTAATTGTGTTTATTTCCATATGGCACACTATATTCATAACATTTTTAAATTCATTGAACGAAGGAGGTGTATCTGAAATCCAATTTCTAGTTATTATTTTCCTAGCCACTGCTAGAATAGACCATAACAAGGGAAGCTTAACCTTTTTAACACTTTGAGGTACAGGTGTGTTGAATAATATAAGAGATTTAGAAATAATGAAATTATCTGTAAAAAGAGCCTGCAAAAATTCATTAATTGACTTCCAGTATTCTTTCAATTTTATACAATCATAAAACATATGAGCCCAGTCAGCATTAATTTCTACATTACATCTCTTACATAGATTATCTTTATTTATTTTATTCATCATCAAAGGTGTATAAAAAGATCTATGTAAAAATTTCCATGTATAAAGTCTCCAGACAATGGAAGACGTAGTTCTATAAGCAGATTCCAATATATATTGTTTATCTTGTTGATTTGGTGGGTCCCCATTAATAGAAGTGAAATAATTCCAGTATGAATCTACACTGTAAAAAGTTTCTTGTCTGATAAAGGTAAACTTTCATACATACATAAAGTTATCAGAAACTTTATGTTGTAAATTTAATATCAAGTAATCAATCAGTGTTGGAATAGATTCTTTAACAGTTATAGACATTAAATCTATTTTATTAATGAGATGTTGTCTAAAGGTCTGAACCTCTAACCAGCAAGTTTCTCTTGGATCAAATTCTTGTTTTAAGAAATCTAGATTTTTAACTTTATTATCAGATATCAACTGATACCAGTACTTTAGATTATTATCTATAGCTAAATGAGTTCCTTCAGAAGTAGATGACAAAAGCATACCCTGAGTATACATTATAGGAAATACAATAAAATTCCATTCCCTATACTTAGGGTGCATGAATATAAAGTTACGATAACTAATAATAATATTTAATGGGTAACAAACCATATGTTTAGGTGTAATAGGTGAAGTACAAAACTCCTTTAGTAACCATAACATGGAGTTATTTACAATCATATTTTTATGTGTTAAGGAGATTTTCATGGAGTGTATACTAATTAGCTCCCAATAATCTTTCCATTTTGTGACATATGACTGATCTATTAATAAAGTAATAACTTTTACAATAGAAGAGATAGTATATAAATTTAAGTCTGGAAAAGAAATACCCCCTTGAGACCAGCTATTAGTATGTTTCTTTAATGCAATCCTAGGTCTATTAGGTGCCCATAAGAAATTTAACATTAGTGTGTTCAGTTTTTTGATAATTATTTTTGTAGGTGGAAGAAGTATTGATTGTATTAAGTATAAAATCTTGGGGAATATTATCATTTTAATAATTGTAAGTCTCTCCTCCATAGTAAAAAACATATTATTTTGTATATTAAGAAAACAGGTATTATAATTATTATATATAATAGATTTAATATCTTTAGATAGTATTATACCTAAATAAGTTATCTGACCTGAATTGGGTACATATTTAGTAAAATCACTAATGAGAATATTTTTTCGTGTATATATAGGTAGTATTTTAGTTTTTTCTTCATTGAATATTAAACCAGAAATACTTTTAAAATTCATCATGTTATCAAATAGAGACTGTATAGAAGAATTAGATCCTGCTGATGTAATTAGAACATCATCTGCAAAAAGTTGAATTTTGGATGTTGTATTTTCATCTATTTCAAAACCCTCTGTCAGTACTGTTTCTGATCAAATTAGCCCAAGGCTCCATTACTAAAGTGAATAATAGTGGAGAAAGTGGACATCCTTGTTTTGTACCTTTAAGAATGGGTATTTTTTGTGAAACATATGTTCCTACCTTAATATAAGCCAACGTTCCTTTGTATAAATGTGCAATTAGATTTACAAATGCATCCGAGAAGTTTGTGCACTTCATTAAGGTAAACAGATAGTCCCAACTTACTGAATCAAATGCTGAACTTGTATCAAGACTAATAAGTGTTTAAATCTTTCTTTTTCCTATTTGCAAAATCTATTAATGTTAAAGTTCTTCTTATATTATCAAAAGTATTTCTATTTACAATGAAGCCTGTCTGATCTATATAATGCCGGGAATGATTGTCTTCAATCTATCAGCAAAGATATTCATAAACATTTTATAATCAACATTAAGTAATGAGATGGGCCGATATGAAGAACATCTAGTTGGATCTTTATTGGGTTTTAAAATTGGCGAAATAAATGTATATTGCCAAGATGGGGGGGGTTATTAACTCAGTTTGGGCCAAAATAAAAACCTTATGTATTAATGAATATGTATATTTAGAAAGGATTTTATATATCTCTGGTATAATACCATCATTACCCGGTGCTTTGTTTGATTTAAGCTTATTTATTTGTGTAATAACTTCTGTATATGAAATACTCTTGTCCAATAGTTTAATCTGTTGTTTATTAAGCTTTTATTCATATTTGTGGTTATAAACTCCTTTATTTTATCTTTAGGTTCCATGTTAATATTATTATGGTTAATTTTGTGAAAGTGATTTCTAAATTCATCTAGTATTTCTGGTATACTAGAAACATTCTTCTTTTCCTTAGAGAAAAGATTTCTTTGATATGGTTTTGTTTATTCAAACTTTTGTTTTATTTTTAAGTCTATGTAAGTATTTGGGGCTTATTGAATAAGACAAAACTTGTATTTCTCTAAAGTTATTTTAACTTTATGAGTTAAAATTTCTTTGTATTTCTCATTTAGTTTGTTTATTTCTTCAATAACTTTCTTGTCCATAATATTTTCTTTATTATTATGTTTATAAGAGTCTAATTTACTTTTAATATCTAACAATTCCTTATCCCAAGATTTCCTTTTATTATTATACCATCTGATACTTTGTCCATATAGATATGATTTTAAGGCATCCCAAACATAAACCATGGAGACTTCAGGAGTGTTATTTATGTCTAAAAAATGTTTTACTTCTGAAAGTATATATTCTTTATAGTCTTTTAGTTGAGTTAAGTATGCTGGTATCCTTTTGATCTGAACATTGAGTATTTTTTATCATGAATTCAAAAACAATTGAATTATGATCAGATATAGGACATGAAATTATTTTGGAATTAATTAAATCTGTTACCATCTGGTTAGAAATAAAGACCCTGTCTATTTTTGAATAAGTTTTGTATCTGTTAGAAAAAAAGGTGTATGGTAATGATTTTGAATCTATCTGATTATTAATATCATTCAAATGATAAGAATTGGAAAAATCCTTTAAATGTTTTGCATTAGATGTAATTCTTCTCTTTCCTATAGTGGTAGTATCACTTTCATGTAGTATACAATTAAAGTCACCAGCTAAAATAATATCTCCTATAGAGAATTATATGATCTTATCAAGATGATGTTTCACTGTATTAATACCAATTCCAGGTATCCAATATACATTAAAGTGTAAGTCTTCCCATTAATTTGTATTGTAACCATACAAAACATTCCTTTGTCATCCTGATAAGACTTAATGGTTTTAGGAATGGGCATACTTTTATTCCATAAAATAGCCACTCCTCTTTTGTTCTGAGTGTGCTCTGAACTAACCAGTACTGTATATTTGTTTGTGGCTAGTTTATCAATATCTTTTTTTCAAGAGATGGGTTTCTTGTAGGAAGACTAAGTTGGCCTTATGTAAATTAATGTATCTTATTAGGCTTGCCCTTTTACATGGATTATTTAATCCATTAATGTTTAAAGAAATTCCTTGTAAAGATGTCATTTGGCATTTTTAAAACTTAAGAATCTTATGATCAAAATAACATAACAAGATAAGTAATGTTACATCTCCTCCTTTAGGTGTACCTTTAAATATAGCTGTATTTATTGAATCTCTTATGGGATTTCGTATAGGATTCAATTTTGTTTGTAGTGACAATGAATGTACAAAATATATTGTGGATGTCAAAACTATATACAAATAACAATGAACAAGTGAAAATAATGTAAGGATTAAACCTTGCATCCAGTCTGGAGTTATAAACTCCAACTTATAGTATTTACCACTCAAGTTAACCCCCTACCCTAAGCAGCAGTACGTCAGCTACCACCTTATCAATTTAATACTAGTTATATTTAACTGAAGTTAACAGTTTTCAATTATCTAGCAAGACAAGACTACACATTTGGTAAAACAGCATCATATAAACTAAAATAAACCTTTTTTTTTTTTTTTAAAAACTGTTCATACTACTATATACATCCATGTAATATAAAACACTTAATAATCTTGATGTTAGAAATCAAGAGGAGAGAAAAATAAGTTCTAACATTCATTTAAATCAAAAACTTTGGCTAATATGATTCAGACATTACATATATTAGGATGCATCTATTTTCTGTCATGTAAATACAGTTAACAGCTTCCAAAAAAAACCTTGAATTGCTTGTATATGAGCATTTACTCAACTCATTATTGCCAATAGAATAAAATATTGTATTCATAGAAATTGTTATAAATCATACTTCATAGTTAAGCAGATTCTCAGAAACATTTATATACATATCTACACACACACACACATATATATATATATATATATATATATATATATATATATATATATATATATATACATACATACACACACATATACACACACATATACACACACATATACACACACATATACACACACATATACACACACATATACACACACATATACACATATATATATATATATATATATATATACACACACACATGCACTCAAACACAAACACACACATACACACACACACACACACATACATACATATATATATATATATATATATATATATATATATATATATATATATATATATATCTGATCTCACTGAGTTGTATCTTTACTGAGCACCATCTTACATTGCTGTCCCTTCAATAAATCTGTCTGCTTTATACAAAATAATGCACAGCAAACACATTTTAGTAACCAGATTTACAAACATGCTATACTACTGCTTTAAAATATATCACATGACAATTTCTTCCAGTATAGAGTTATAAAATTATTTATGTTTGTCAATCAGATGAATTAAATGAGTTATAGTAATGTATATGTTTGGGACATAGGTTTTTAACACATATTATTAATCTGCTATTCCTGTATCTGTGATGTGTCAGTGTGATATCTAGGTCAAAGGTGAGACCAGCTGCTTTCAGCTTCTCTGTGAGAATTCTGAGAGTTGAAGCTTTTGAAGTAGCTCATGGACACTGTGCATGAGACAGCCCACATCCCAGATTGTCTCTCTCTTAACATTTTGGCGGGAAACTTATTAAAAACTAGTGACAAACATTCATTTAGCAGTGTAAATGCATCTAAACATGACAAAACCTTCACAATGCATTCTACAGGTTATTACAGACTCTATGTAAGTGAAATCAAGCCCAAAATTATTAATAAGTAACAAAACTCAACATTTTGTCCCAACTCAACTCCTATGCGAATCTTATTATTTACTGTGTCTATATGATCAAAAGTATTTCTATATATTAATAAAGAAAAGAAAAAGAGAGTAGAAAGTAAAAGGGTGTAAGGCAGAAATAAAAATGTAAGAGAAAGCTATAAGAAGTATATACAATAGAATATTACTTACTGTTTATATTAATAGAGTTAAAAATAAAACATATTTACTATTATTTAGTTCTAATTATTATTAGTTAAAGCATGACAGATTATTTACAAACAAGCATAAGCAGTGTAATCAAGAAAGTATAATTAGGAATAGCATTTGAAGAACATATAAACTTTTTACAAGGAATAAATATGTTATTATTCTATTAATCATAATTTCATTACTCTTCTCCTCCTGGCCCTTCCCACCCTTTACCCACTACATAATCTAAATAGAATGTCATTGTTTAAACAAAGAAAAGAAGAAAAAGATAAAGGAAAAAAAAATGTATCAAACTGACCTTATTTTTCCTCTTCAGAAAGAGAAACAAGTTAAATCACAGCTTGCCATTAAATCTCCAGATATTTTGACTAGTTATGAAACAAAACATTTCTTTGCACACAGAGAATAACTTTGATTAAATCTTTTTCAAAATATTTGTTGCTTCTTGGAAATGCAGGAACTATATTTAAAAAGATTAATAATAAAATAAAATGATGACAGAGAAAAAAAAACATAGTACAAATCATTTGTTTTTTAGTCTCTTCTTCTTCTCTGAAGTCTTCCACGAAGTTTCAGTTGCCAGTCTCTAACGAAGGACTAGCCCATCCCATTTCTTCTATTTTTTCCAAAATCTTATTTTTTTTTGATAAACAGTAAAGCAGAGTCTAAGTCATCGAAAATTTTAGGACCATCAGGAAGGAAGATTTTAAGCTTGGCAGGAAACAGAAGGTATGTTTTAAACTGTGCTTTTTTTAAGCTCCCTTATTAGTGGCAGAAAAACATTTCTTTTAGCGAGTACCATGGAAGAATAGTCATTGTCAAAACGCACAGTTGTTTCATTAATCTTAACAGGAGCTTTAGCCCAAGCAGATTTAAGAACCATCTCTTTATCAAAAGATGATAGAAATCTAACTATAACTGATCTAGGATAGTTTTTGTTAGAGTTAGTATTAGCTATAGATCTATGTGCTCTTTCGATACCAAAAGAGAATGCTTCTGGTAAATCTAAAGTTTTAGGGAGCCATGTTGTTAAAAAAGAAGTAATATTGTTACCTTCAATATTTTCTGGCAGTCCAAAAATCCTAATGTTATTGCGCCTAGATCTATTTTCCAGGTCATCCAGCTTTGTTTGTAAATGTGTATTTTGTTTCAGCAGAAACTCAATGTTTATTTCCTCTTCTTGTATTCTATTTTCCATGTCATTCACAACTTCTTCTATGCCTGTCATCTGGATCTTCTGTTGTTGCAGGTCCATATGTAACAAGTCTATTTGTTTTGTAGTTTTTTCTATGAAAGTGTCTATTTTAGTATCCATTTTATCCATCTTAGCAGTAAGTTGCTGGACTATAATTATCAGAGACTGAAGTTCTTTCTTGATGCTAGAGTCTTGAGAATTTGTCTTACTGGAACTCATTTCAGACTGATAAACTGACAGGAAAATTTCCAAAGTAATTTCTGACAGGAATATTAAGATTTCCTTTCTTTTTTAGATATAGTTCAAGAACTATATAAAACAAACATATTTAGAAAGAAAATTACTTCAAAAATAATTTTTTTAAGTAATTAATTCCTGTCAATGTAATGAAATTGGTGGAGCTGAAGAAATCTGCTGCTATCCTGTGTTCATCCTTGGCCACACCCCCCCCATATTTTCATTTTTTGATGACGCTGCAGCGTGTTCTCATAATGTGCTTTGAGAATATTTTGGTAAAGCAGTTCTTATTAAAGGCCCTAAAAATTGTAATTTGATGTTGATACTTGTTTTTATTGTATAGTTGCAAAAGTTTTGAATATAATTAATATACATGTATGACTTAAAGGTCGTATTTGTTGAAGTGGTATGAGAATGTCTGGAAGTTGGCAATTAGGCTATGGGAAAAATATGGCTGGAAATAAGTATTTTCAGGTCGCTGTTTTAAATTGTCTAAGGTTACATCACTGTGAAGCTGTTTCTAATAAGAATAATTAGCAAAGCATCTATACTGTAGCATTTCTCCCACACTAAGTAAGCGTTTAGTGGAATGTTGAGATGAGTAACAGGGATAATGGCAGGACTATGGATTCTGTTTCTCATAGCAATTGCCACAAGTATGTTATTCGCTAATATAACACAAAAGGTGGATGTATTCTTTTAGTGTGTTGCTCCAAAGGTAAACCTGACGAGAACGCGAAGACTTATAAGGATATAATGGAATGCGTTTTGAGAACCAGTTTATATATGGTAATACTTTTGGATGTGGAGTCTATCCATTTTAATTACAAGTATTAAAACATCAAATATAGCTTAAATGTATGTTTTTATGCTGGTAAGAAGCATGCACTACCTTAAAAAGAGGTTGCAGTCTGGACTAGTTAAGATTATTAGTCATACCCTCTAGATTTAGGCATTTGTTGTAAATGTTTCAGTCCCCATGGACTTTGATAGTCCATAGTACCAAATAATGTAGCTGGGAGATTGTTTTCATGGATAGATGCCCAGTATTTACATTGGTATCAGTTGTGTTTTCACCCTTTAAGGCTTCATATTTTACAAATGTGAAGAATGCTGCATGGTGGGGGTATATGTATTAAAAACAAAAAAAAAAAAAAAAAAAGACTGCATTTGGTCTAATTATTGCCAGATGTTGTATTTCTTATTAGTTCTTCTGACAGGTAGACTTGGCAGACTTTTTTTTTTCCCTGAAGGAAATATAAAGATGATATGGCCTGGTAAGATTGGTGGAAGTTGGAAATTGGTTAAGAATAACTTGCATATATGTATGTGGTAGTTTTTTGTGAGTGGGTTACTAAACTGTAATTGATCCCGTTCTTGGATGGGAGCATATGAGGGGTGTATTTGTGTTTTTAGGGCAGGAAAGTCGCTTGAGTGTGTCAGGAGGGTGCAGCCTCAACTTTGGGTTAAGGGGGGCTATTCTAAGATTCTGGGGAATCGGCCCCCATGCCAGTTCAGGTAGCTATGACCCTTGGGATCAACAGTTCAGAGTAATGGTGACTGTGGAAAACAGGAGAAGAAAAAAATATAGGCAGGGTGGAATGGGTGGAGAAGTGTCGGGAGTGATTTGTAACAGACTGGTACCAGTAAGAGTGAAAGGGAAGATCTACAAGAGGGTAGTGATACCAGCTATGTTATATGGGTTGGAGATGGTGGCATTGACAAAAAGGCAAGAGTCAGAGCAGGACGTGGCAGAGTTAAACATTTGCACTGGGTGTGACGAGGATGGACAGGAATAGCAATCGTATATTAGAGGGTCGTCTCAGGTTGGATGGTTTGGAAACAAAGCCAGAGAGGTGAGATTGTGTTGGTCTGAAATAATGAAATGTTTGCCAAAACTATATGTAATGTACCAAATTCTTTGTAAATATTCATCTGTATGTGGAGCTTTTCTCCCCGGACCTCCACTGAAAATGGACATGTATCTAGTTGGACTAGCCTGTTCAACAAATGTAAAATAAAAAATAAGTAAATGGTTTGGACGTGCTGAGGAGGGATGCTGGGTATATTGGGAAAAGCATGCTAAGGATGGAGCTGCCAGATATGAGGAAAAGAGGAAGGCCTAAGACAAGGTTTATGGATGTGGTGAGAGAGGCATGCTGGTGGTTGGTGTGACAGAGCAAGATGCAGAGGACAGGAGAAAATGGAAATGGATGATCTGCTGTAACGGGAACAATCGAAAGGGAAGAAATAGAGCAACAGGTTGAAGTGTTTAATTCAACTTGTGTATGAAAAATATTGTTTATTGTCCACTGGAATCGCTGAATGGTTAGTGTATTCCTGTTTGCAGGAAAAAAAAACAAGATTTTGGATGTTTATCTGGCTCAGTTATGTTTGTTTATCCAAACTATCCTAGGTCTCAATTAATTCAGATAATGTAGTCCAATGAAACTCCCAGGTAATAGCCAGCCAGGAACTCCAGCACAAGTCCAATAGGCAAAACTTTTTTAATCAAGTAATAAAAAACAATAGTGCCAACAAAAGTACATAAAGAACTAGTACCAGTAGTTGGGGTTTGTGTTGTTCTCTGAGATGGTAGAAGGTTAATAGAATGGTTGTAGTAAGTGATGGTTATGCAGTGGCAATGTTCTAAATTAACTGAGTCTGTGGTAAGTGAGGGGTGCAGTCATAAAAGCCTGCATACTTTAGCAAGCAACTCATAGTTAATATGATAGAAATGGCTGGTACTAAGGAGGAGGTATTAGTGGGTTTAAATGCTACTTGTAGCAGGTGGCACAGGGGCACAGTGGTTAGCATCATTGACTCAAAGCAGGAGGTTGTCTGGTTTGATTTTCAGCTTAGATTCCTTCTATGTGGAAGCTGTATGTCCTCCCACTGTTCATGTGGGTTATTTTGGGTACTTCATTTTCTTTCCTTCCACCTCCTAAGACATGCAGTAAGTCAGTTGTTGACTTGAAATTATCGTGTTTGTGTTGCAGAAGACATGCCTGGCAATCTGTGTGTACTCCCCTTTGCCTAGTAAGGTCAGTGGATGGTGGTGGCCCTTCATGGTGTTACTGTAGAAGTCTGACTCTACTGCTGACCCTGTATAATTGGATGGATAAAGCAGTGGATCAGTTAGAACTGGACGATTAGTAAGGTTAGATTAGGTGACGGGATTTCATCCAGCTGTTTTGGAAGTTACATGTGGTCATATGGGTTATTATTCTTGTGTATTGGAACTGGCATACCCATGAAGATGTAAGTAAATTCTTTGGCACTGTGTTGTGGTTGAGAAAATGTCAGTAAGTTTGGCATTTTAAGATTTTTAAGACTTTTTTTGTACTAAATTCATGTTTAAATATAAATTTCAAAAAATTGTGCTCCGTATATAAGGATGAGGTAAAACAGAGCTCTGCATTTACATGAAATAGCATTGTGAGAGGGGGCTCTCAGGAGTGGGTGATTTAGAGACTCGTACAGTGTGTATACCAGAGAAATAGTATGATATGCACTGTATGCAGATGTTTTCATAGTAGCATGCTGACGAAAGCTATCTTGAATGCAAATAATGGAATCAAACATGGCAGTGTTATTTAAAACATAAAACAGTGAACCATAGTGGTCATCTGTTCTGAATACCAGGATTTGCCAGTGTACAGGAACTTAAACTCTTATTGTGATGCAAGGAGTATTATCAGCATTAGACCATGTGTTAGTGGCAGGCTTTGGAGTCAGGGTCCTGAGTTTTGTAGGTCATTGATGTGCATACTGATGTCTAACCTACTATCACCTCTTCAACTATTGTCCACTACTATTCAGTGGACAGAAGCCTCAGTTAGTAGACATTTGCAGATTCTTAACGATATGGGATTCCCTGCTGCCGAAGTCTTATGTCCGACCAGTCTTCCAAAGATTTCTAAATATGAAAGGTATGCCGAATGTCACCCCATGGTCCCCGAGTAATAGAGGGCATAAAGGTGATTTTCACAACCGCTTTGCCGCCAGTCTGAACATATCTTTTACACTGTCGGTCGGTTTACTTGCGTCCATTTTCTGCAGTTGAACACATTTTCATTCTCCAGCGACTTCCTATGCCTGATTGCTGTTTTTGCAAGTTAAGTTCCCCATAGAGAATTTTTTTTTTTTTTTTGTTCATTGAAATTAATGCCTCCAGGAAGGGTAAATGCCAGTGTGGGAAATAGGTTCCACATAGAGACCGTCACGCTAAGCATCTTTTTTGCTTGGGTGCTTCTCATGACAATAAGTATTGTTCTATTTGTTAGGCATTTGTTCCAAAAACCCTTCGCAGTAGACTTTCTTCCCTTTCCTTGTTTCTTGAGAACCAGTATCTTAAGCTACTCGCTAAAAATACTGTTGAAGGAATATCCCACCCCACGGGTCAGCAGTTATGACCAGAATCTTCCACTGTTCAGCCTCTGCCAGGTGTTTCTTATGAGGTCGTTACGAACCTGGAGGCTCGCCTGGCTGTATTGTCGGATTTCTCTGCGACAACCGTGTTGGAAGTCTGTGAAGATCTGGCTTGGCAGTACATCCGAAGAGGCTTTGCAGGCATCCATCTCAGATGTTCAGAGGGAACCACGGTTTAATTTTTTTCTTTTCTTTTTTTTTTTTTCCCCTGAAGGGCCTGAGGAGTTCTTCAGTTTTTAGTTGGGGAAGAAGTCCCTGCTACAGTTCTTGACTATCGTCTTGGATTTGAGCTTTCTCAGGACATTTCCTTTAAAAAAAAAAAAAAAAAAAAAAAAAAACATAAATTACTTCTAGGGATCCAAAAAGTAAGTGGCAGAGGAGTTTTCTGCCTTTATGTTCTTAAAGCTTCCTCGTGGGGTTTCATTTCCTGCTCCTCCTTGGTCCTCTTCTCTTTAAAAGGCTTAAGAGACAAGGATTCTTCTGAGGATGAGTCTTATTCTGCTGACTAATTCCTAACTTATTCTTTTCAAATTCTTTCTCCTTTGGACTATGGGTCAGAGGAGGAGGAATCCATTAGTCCTGGTGTTCTTTTGGAGGGAATTTCCTTTTGAGGGGAGCACACTCTAGGATGTTTGTTTGTTTTTTAAGTGGGATTGTACTTTGGTCTCTGATATCCATAAGAGGTACTCTGAGTTGCAGTTGGGACTCACCTAAACCTGCAGCTATTCCTCCTGTCTTGGCTACTTTACTGGATGCTTTCTCCAGTGCCCCTGACACCTGATTCTGCCCCCCCATTCCCAAGAATCATGAAAGGTTTTATAGGATTCCTGAGGATTGTTCTAATTTATATACCCCTCTGATAAGCTGTCTCAATTGCTTCCTTTGCCCAGGTTATTGCCTTCTAACAAGGGCAGCATAACTATGGATGGGCTAGGCAAAGGTTTACACTTCTGCTGCCCTACATTTTTAAGGCTATTAATTATCAGACCCATATGTCTAGGTATGTGTTGGCTCTTCTTTCTCAGACCTGGAAACTTATCTCTGATTTTCAAGAGACTGAGGGTAAAACCATCAGTTCTTTCCTTGCTTGGGACTTCCTGAAATCATTCTATTAAATGTAGTTATGATGCAGTGGAGGGCTGCTGTGTTTGGTTTAGTTATGAGGACTTATTCCTGGCTTAGGCTACAACCTCTACCTGATGACATTTTAAAGTAAAGTTGATGGTTGCTCCTCTGGATTCTAAACTTTTGTTTGGGGAAGCAGCAGCTGGTTTATGTCCCTTCAGGATAAGGGTAAGGCCTTGTGGGAACTGCTTGTGTCTCATGTGCCTAAATGTCCAAGAAACTACCCCGCTAAGCTTGCCTTTGTTTGTAGCCAGTTCTGTCCTTCTACCAAGGGTAAGAAGAGTGGCAAATGGACTCTTGCTAAGGCTACTCAATTTTTGGGGACCCCGAAGTATTCCTTTCAGGACAAACCAGGTGCTGTGTGACTATCCATCCCTTCCCAGCCACATTCCTCTTTCTCTTCGCCTGTCTCTGTTTCTCTTTCAGTTTGGCTTCAGATCACTGTGGATTCTTGGGTTCTGTCAACCATTCGTCAGGGGTACTTCGTGTTCTGGAAATCCCATCCTCCTCTTATGGGCATTTCTCTGCCTCCTTAGGAACATCTTCCTTTTTACCTTTCTTCAAGATCCCTTGTCTCTGGGTATTATTCAAGAGGTGCCTTTGTCCCAAAGGGGGAAAGGTTCTACTCCTGACTGTTTATAGCGCCCAGAAAAGAGGGTACTTTCAGACCTATTATAGACTGCTCTGAAATAAACACCCCCCCAAAGGTACCTTTCCCTTTTGGATGTTGTCCCTTCAGATTCTGTTTCCTCTCTTGCTTCCTCAGGCCTATATGGTATCTCTGGATCTTGAGAATTCATATCTCCATATTACATTCCATCTTTTCAGGAAGGTTTTTCATTTCTCTGTTGCTTCCTGCCATTTTTCAGTTCTCTGCTTTGCCTTTGGGTTTTCTACTGCCCCAAGAGTGTTCACCAAATGCCTTACTCCTGTGGTTGCCTTTTGCAGACTTTACGGGATTCAGATATTTCCTTACTTGGATGACCTGTTGATTCAGGATTCCTTTGCAGAGACTTTTTGCAAAAAAAAAAAAAAAAAAAACATCTTCTTCATTTTGCCTTATCCCTTCTTCAGAGCCTGGGGTTCACTGGAAATTTCAAAAAGTCTTTTCTGGCTCCTTCTCAGCATCATGTTTTTCTGAGTTACAGGATTCAGGCGGTGCCACTGCTTGCATCCCTGCCACCCTCCAAAGGCCTTAACTCTCATTTTCTTTCTTTCATACTGCTCTTTCTCTGGCTTCCATTACTGCCAGGGAGTTTCTGAGAGTTCTGGGTTTCATGGCATCCACCATTCTGATGTTCCTCTGGCCAAACTTCATATGAGAAAGTTTCGGTGATTTCTGAAGTCAGTGTGGTTTCAACATGCTCCTCCTCTAAAATTTGTAGTTCATCTTGTTCCTTGCCTTGAGACGGGATTCTTCAGTTGTCTCTAAATCCCAAGATCCCTTTTCATCCCCCTCTTCCTCTCAGGAATTGTTCACAGATGCCTCAGACAAGTGATAGGGGGTTGACTTTTGGATTCCTAAAGGTACAGGGGTTGTGGGCAACTCGTCCGCAGAAGGAGCACATAGTGTCAAAGAGATGAGAGCCCTTCTGCTGTCTTTTCAGGCCTTTCTTTTCTCCAAGGTCTCTCAAGGAATTCAGACAGTATCACAGTGGTGTGGTATATTAAAATTTCATTCCACCCTGCTTGTTATATTTGCAGGTTGGCACTTCTGGTATGGGATCGTGCTCTTCTCAAGTGACTCTTCAGGATCCCTTCCTGTCAGAACATTGTGGCAGGTCTTTAACTCAGTCCCATGAATGGATGCTTCACAGGGATGTGTTTCTGGACACTATCCACTTGTTGGCTAGTCCTCAAGTGGATCTTTTTGCCTCCCTTCCAAGAAGGCAACTTTCTGTGTTTTGCGCCGCAGTCACAGGTCCTCTGGTATGGAAGGTGGATGCCCTTTCATTCTCTTGGAAGGTTTCTTTATGCATTCCCTCCCCTTACTATCATTCTGAAAGTCCTGTTCAAAATCCAACAGGATGCTTTGGAAATCTTGGTGACTCTCTCTTTTGGTTGTGACAACACTGCTTCCCTCTTCTGCATCTAGCCAGTGGATCTGATCACACAAGACAAGGGATTGCTTATCCATCCCCACCTGTCCACACATCAACTGACATTGTGAGGGATAGGATTTTGATTCCTTATAGACACCTTTTTCTGAGGATGTACTGCAAGTCCTGCAGGAGGCCAGGAAACCTGCGACTAGGAAATCCTACTTATCCAAATGGAAGAGATTTTTTCTTTGGTGTTTTTCATAACCTGGTCCCACTGTGGATGCTGCCTTTGGTTCTCTTATTTGTGCGAGTTGCTCAATGGTGGTTTGGCCTGTCCTTCTGTTAAGGCCCAACTATCAGCTGTCTCTGCTTGTCTGCCTTTTTCTGTTAAGGCCCAACTATCAGCTGTCTCTGCTTGTCTGCCTTTTTCCTCCTCCTATAGCTGCTAGAGTTGAGGTGAGAGAATTTCTTAAATGCGTCCTTTAATATAAGACCTCCTAGGAAGCCTGTTCCTCTTCCTGTAATCTTAATTTTGTTTTGGAGAAGTTGACTGTGGCTTCTTTTGAGTCTGCTGCTTCAGCTTACTGGAAGACTGTTCTTTTGTAAGTGCATACTTCTGCCAGACGGGTGTCTTGAGTTGCAGGCCCTTATGGCGTGTCCTCCTTTTTCTGATTTTCCACGCAGTGTCCTTGCACAATAACCCTTTTATGCCAAAGGCGGTTAATTAACTATTATTAATCTGCCTACTTTTTCCTCCCTTTTCAAACCTGACATTGAGATGGTGCTGCATACTTTGAACATGCATAGGCAACTTAGCTTTGGCCCTATCCAAACAAATTCTATCACAAAATCTGATCATTTTTGTTTCTTTTCATCCTAGATCTTTGGGGCTTGCTGTATCCAAGGAAACTATTTATTTATTTTTGCATTTCTAAGGCTATTTTCTTTTGTTACATTTTTCATGTCGAGCCTTTCTTTTTTTTTTTTTCAATTAAGGCTCATTCTACTAGAGTTGTCTTTTTTTTTCAAAGGCTTAGACGCTAATTCTATTCTTGAAGCAGCTACCTGGACTTCTGTGCATACCTTTACCAAGCACTAAAAGTTGGATGGTATCTCTAGAGCTGGCTTTGCTAGTTCAGTTTTTCATGTTTTTTTAGGGAACTCTTCTGCCCTTTCCTCCACTCAAGTGTCCTCTTGAGCTTTGGCACTCCCATATCGTTAAGAATACTGCAGCAGAATGTAAGAACATAGTACAGTTGTATAAAATCTTACCTTAACAGTAGATGTCCTTGTCTTCACCTCTACAGTATTCACTCCCTCACATTCCCCCTAGTTTTTCATCTTCCTGGATGTACATGTTACCTCTTGGGTTCTTGGACTGGTGCTCCTCCTCAGGCAATCAGTTCTGTTTTTGGTAAGCCTGACTGTCCTTTTTATGCCCTACATTATGCAGGGAGCATATGGTAACGTTCAGCATACCTTTTTAAATTCAGAAGTCTTTGGAAGACTGGCCAGATGTCAGGCTTCCGCAGCTGGGAATCTCATATTGTTAAGCATACTGCAGAAGTGAAGGCAAGAACATTTGTCATGGTAAGATCTTACACAACTGTACTTTCTTGCATGTTGAGGAAATGTATGGAATGCCTATCCCACTGGATGTGAATGGTTGTGTAACATAACTGTTCTTGCTACAATTACCTTTCCTCATCCCACAACAGACTCATCATGAACATTCTTAGCAATCGGTCTTATGATTCATACACCAGCTCCTTGATATGATGCTGCAGCATATGGAGGAACATATTTGGTTTCCATGGACCGCAGAAGAGAGAACATTGCAGTACAAGCATTCTATGATATATCCAATGTTCCTATAAGGGGCAAGGGGTCATTGACATGGCATGTATGTGTGTGTATATATTAACCAGAAGGGCTTCCATTATCAGCTACAGGTGATAATGACATCCGTCACAGTGATTTGCTGTAACCCATCTGTGCCGCATGGAAATGTGAGACCCAGAGCAGTTGGCCCAGTAGGGTGTCTCCATGGTAGATGCGTGTGTGTGTGTGTGTGTGTGTGTGTGTGTGTGTGTGTGTGTGTGTGTGTGTGTCAGGGTTATACACCTGCATATCACCTGAAACACCCAATGTAAGGGAATGTTTTGGAGTAATGGTGGTGGACTTTTGCATATCACATCTCCCCTGTATGGTGAGTGCAGTATAGGTTGGGTGGAGCTTTAATGGACAGGGCATTAGCCAGCTCCATGGAGAGGAGGGGTAAAGCCCTGACTATGGCACAGGTGACCCAAGTTCATTTACTAGCTTGGGTGCTCTCCAGAGAGGATGGAAATGAGTGTTTGCTCTTGGCTAACGCATCCGGGAGGAGGGAGATGGTTCTTGCTTGCCACACAAATTACATCTAATGGAAGTACTAGGTTTTGCATCCAATGGAGTCTTGGCTTACAGAGCCCCTGCTTCAGCTGAGGGGGAACTTGGCATGCAGCCTTCATTGTAGTAGCAGAGCTTGGAAGAGCTACCAAGAGGAGGAGGAGAGTGCTATGGCACATAATGTATGTATCACAGTTGTAGTCTTAATGTACGTGGAGACAAGATATGCATGTGCTCTACTGAATAGAGTGTTCACAGTATGGAGCACTGTACAAAAGTAGTCAGAAGTGCTGGCACTAATCTGGTGCATCTCCTAAGGACGCTTGGGCAGTTGTCACCTGTCTGGATTCTGTATCCAGGCAACTGCCAGATATGACAGGGTCATCAGGATTCATCCACCTTGAGATACCTTTGCTGGTGGATCTTTATAATAGCTTGCTGTGCAACATATTTACAGGAGGCAAACCAAAGAATATCCTTGGTGTATGCCTATGGTGCAATGGTATAATGTTGCCTGCTCCCACCCAGGAGGACAGCAACCTGTCATGACCTTGGTCTTTGTTCCCTGTCAGGGTGTGCCACCTCTCCAGCACAGGACAGTAATTTGACATGCCTTTATGCTGTTTTATCCCATACACACTCTGCAGTACTGTGCATCTGTAAATGTAGTTTTCATGCACCCTTGTGTACTCCCTGCAGTCTTGAAGTCTGTTACCACTTGGTCTTTGTCAGTATGCCTATATGATAGTACAAACTGTTAAGACATCATATTCCCATTCTTTGCTCAGTGTAACATGATCTCCCGGAATACAGCAGTCACTTTGTTTTTCTCACTGAAACTGGCATCATAGTTAGGTGGTTATGTTTATCGGTTAGTTTAGTGTAATTGTTATGTGGTGTTTATAATTCGGTGATTTTCTTAGTGTTTCACTGTTGCAGTCATCACATTTGGGTTATCTTGCCAGAGGTAGCCCTCAGTCGGCCTGAATACCAGAGGCTTAGTATTTCTGTGTCTGTTGCTGTTGCTCCAGGACTGACATCAGTTCATCAGTGGTACAAAAATAGGCAGCTAGCGCCATTACCCCAGTCTCTTTCTTGGCAAGGAACCTGATGCAGAAGTAGTTTTGCACGAGTGCCAGTCGGCCACTACCTGAGTTTTCGTTTCCGAATTGAAGTTGGACATCCTCTAAAGCTAAGTACCCCGTTGGGGATCTTTTTTTTTTTTATTTTTTTTTGTTAAGGCCCAAGGTATGAACCACACCCAAACAAACTGATCAAGCTCAGGCACCTGTTTCCTTGCCTCACTTTCAAATGCTTAAAATGGCGGAAGACCTTATAATGCTTATTAGGGGAGGCCAGGCTACTCCTTCCAAACGAAAGAGACTTGTCCCCAGTAGTTTTATCTAAACAGGAATCCGATGACTCTGATTCATCTGAATATAAAGATATGCAACCCCTCTCTGCTTATGAGGATTGTGATGCAAAGGAATCCATCCCTTCAGCCTCTCCACCTGAAGACTTTTCCTTTGGGGAAACCCTAATACTTAAGGGAGTACTTCCAATGGGAATGTCAGGACTACCCTCAGTCAAAAAAAGACTCTGGGGAATTCTTGGATCTACCACAGCACAGACCTCTGGCCAATCGTCCTGTCCTGGATAATGATTTTATGGAATCCAGTCTGACTCCTGACCCTCCCTCCTGCTCCCAGGAAACCTGACCGGTATTGAGTCCCTGACTCTCTTACAAATTTCTTTCTAAAAATCCTACTGCTGACGCTGAGGTCATCCCTCGAGGACCTAAAGGAATCGAAGCAACTTCAGCTAAGAATCCCACCCCCTCGGATAGGGATTCCTGAGCATTGGACAGATGGGGTAAAAAAAAAGATGCACCTCTGCTACTCTTGCTATTAGATCATTAAATTGTCAGTTCTACGTGCGAAATGTCAGCAGCATACCATGGAACTCCTCAAATAAAAAATAACTTTTTCAGCTTGTGCAGAAAATATTAATGCATTCTGCAACTTGGCCACCATTACCAACGACTGCTGGGTCCTCAACATAGTGTCCCAGGGATACAAATTTTATTTCCACACTCTGCCAACCCCAAAAGGATTCCCAGATCTTCCTCCAAACTAGTGGGCAGAGACCAAAAAGCAAGTCCTTTCCCTGCTCTCCACGAGGGTTATAGAGCATGTTCCTGCAGAACAGATAGGCCAAGGTTTCTATTCCAGACTCTTCCTGGTACCCAGAAAAGAGGGCACATGGCACCCCATTCTTGATCTATCCATTCTAAACACCTTTCTGGTGATACCAAAGTTCAAAATGCTCACCCTCCAGCATCTTCTACGTATGCTTGGTTGGCCACCCTAGACCTAAAAGAGGCCTCCCTACACATCCCAGTTAGGAAATCATGCAGGAAATAGGCAAATTTCAGGGCAGGATCTATGCACTTATCTGCACTTCCCTTTGGTTTATCTACTGTTCCCAGAGTCTTCACAATGTCTGGCTCCCGTCATTGCTTTTTGCAGACGAAGAATTATTCAAATTTACCCATACTTGGACGACTGCCTGATTCAGGCAGACAGTCAAGAAAAGTTGCTTCAGCACCTGACCTTTGTAAAGGACCTACTGACCTCCCTGTGGTATACTGTCAACAAAAAGAAATCAAAACTAGTCCCTGCACAAAAAATTGTACTCCCAGGAGCAAGCCTGGACACAGCATCCCAGATGGCATTCCTTACTCCAGAAAAACAAGCCTACCTGACAGACTACTTCTCTCAACTAGCCACCAGAACCCAGTTATCCGCTAGGAAAATCCTGCAAGCTCTAGGGTTCATGGCTTCTTGTGTTCTTCTCCTTCCATTTACCAGACTGCATATGAGGAAACTACAATGGTACCTAAAAAGCCTTTGGTGTCCGAATTCTCAAGACCTGGAAATTCTTACACCAATGATACCTTGTCTAAAGAAAGATTTTCTTTGGTGGGCAGCAGCATGCAACCACAACAAGCGACTTCCCTTCTTACAACCCCACACAGCTCTGACCCTTGCCACAGATGTATCAGACTATGCCTGGGATGCTTATCTGGATGGCAGGTGCATTCAGGGCCAAGGGATCCCAAATCAAATTCAGCACACACTGACAACTTTCAGACCTCTACTCTCCCTGGGGCCTCTACTGATCAAAACGGACAACACCACAGTGATGTGGTATATCAACAAGCAGGGAGAGACTCGCTCTTATTCTCTCTGCAGGCTTGCCATGACCCTTTGGCACACAGCCTCATCCATGCAACTACACCTGCTAGCACAATTCCTGCCAGGCTCTCAACTTTCTGGCAAACAATTTAAGCAGAAACCTGCTAGACATGCACGAGTGGCAGCTAGACAACCGAGCCTTCACCATTGTAACCCAGAAATAGGGCACCCCAAAGGTCGACCTCTGTCTCCCACTCCAGTCATCAGCTCAGCAAATTCTGCACCAGGGAACCTCACCGCAAAGCCTGGAAAGTAGATGCTCTCTCCTTTTCCAGTGGGTAAACCTCTGTCTATGCATTTCCCCCTCTACCACTCATTTCAAGGGTACTGCTCAAAATAAGGGAGGAAAAACCAAGGGCAATCCTGATTGTCCCAGACTGGCCGTGCCAGCAGTGGTACCCACTGCTGCGCAGCCTGTCACCCCCTGCCACCACGGCACCTACCTCCGATCCCAACACTCCTGACCCAGAGGAATGGAGAATTCATGCATCCTCAACCTGGCAGCCTGGCTTATTCCCTGACCTCTCCTCAAGCTGCCAGCATAAGCAAACAAAATTCTAGATGTTGTACACAAGGCCAGATGCCCCAGCACTAGAAAATCCTATGCTGACAAGTGGAGAAGGTTTTGCACCTGGATCCAGGCTCGGGGAGCCGCAACGGCACAGCCCTCCCTACCTCTCATTCTGGATTACCTGGCAGACCTACTACAAAGGGGGTAATTCATGCCTCAGCCATCTCTGCTCATTTCAGCAGAGAGCCTCCTGTCTTCTCTCACCCTCTCAAAATAGTTCCTAAGAGGGGCTAACAACTTGAGGCCACCCAGAAGAGTGCCTACCCCAGCATGGGAACTTAACTTTGTGTTGCAAAAGCTCACCCCCCCCCCCTTTGAACCTGCAGAGTTAAATTTCTCTCAGAAGACAGCCTTACTTCTGGCCATCACTTCAGTTAGAGTATTAGAGCTGCAAGCACCTACGGCTGTAGAGCCCTTCATCATTTTCCATGCTGACAGGGTCTTCCTCAGGATTAACCCAACCTTCATGCCTAAAGTGGTGTCCAGTGTGGCTTTCAGCCAGTCTATTCATTTGCCCACCTTTTTTCCTATCCCACAAAACAAGGGGGAAAGTATTCTGCAGACTCTAGATGTGCATAGACAGCTCGGATTCTACCTGGACAGGACTAAAATCTCTCAGAAAAACTGTACAATAGATGGAGAAAACTAGAACAGAAAAGAGTAAAATCCCAAGAAGGAAAGATAGCCCTGATCAGCATCAGCAAGAAACTAAAATACCTCATAAAATTGTCCAAGGCTAGCTTCGAAAGAAAAATTGCCAAGGACTCCAAAGTTGACCACAAAGCATTCTTTAGCTATGTCAAGAACCTAAGTGGAAACTCTCAGATCTGCTCTTGGTTAGTGCGGAATGGCACAAAATACACTGAACCGACTGATATTGCCAACATTCTGGCAGACAGGTTTAGTGCAAACTTCACCCCCCTCTCGTCCCCTAAAGGGCCCATAACCATACCAGAAGAATGTAAAGCCCCGGCAATCACTGACACACAGGTTAAACAGCCTTAGCCAATACGCAGCTTCAGTGGGACCGGACGGTGTGCCAGGCTGTGTCTTACACGAGCTCCAAAATTAACTAACCCCTCACCTAAACACATTGTTCAAACTCAGCCTCTCTGCAGGCTACGTACCCATAGAGTGGCGCACAGCAACAGTTATCCCGCTCCACAAAGGTGGAGCCACAACGGACCCCGGGAACTATCGCCCTCCAAGCCTGATTAGCCTGGTCTGCAAGGCTATGGAGTGCACCATCATGGAACTCATAACAGAGACTTTGGGAACCTCCAAACATTGGACCCTACCCAGTTTGGCTTTAAGGGCAGATCATGCCTCTTAAACCTGGTGGACTTCTTTGAGACAGTTACCAAGGCTTTAGACTAGGGAAAAGAGGTCCACACAGCCTACCTAGACCTTGCAAAGGCTTTCAACACCATTCCTAATTCTGGTATTAGACAAGCTCACCAGCCTGAACATAAACTGTTAAGTCATGAGATGGGTTGCCAATTGGCTCTGTGATAGAACACACAGTGAGAGTTGCAGGCTCTAGGTCGGACTCTAAAACGGTTACAAGTGGTGTCCCCCAGGGCTCAGTCCTGGGACCCCTCCTGTTCAGTATATACTTCTCAGAGGTACAGGCAAGCACGGGAGGATTATGGCTAACCAAGTTCGCAGCAGAAGAATGCAAACTGGGGGCAATAATAGACTCTCCGCTTGATGCAGACATCCTCCAGATGGGTCTCGCTGAGACGGATACCTGGTGTCAAAATCATGACCTTGAGCCAAATGCCAAAAAGAGCATTGAAACCCCTTTGGAAAAAAACAAAGTACCCGTAAACTACCACATATCTGGTAGTCCCCCAAGTACAGAAAATGTAATAATGGATCTGGGGGCCCAAGTAGATGGTAATGTCTCCTTTGATAATCGTATTGCCAAGGTGGCTAGAAAATTCGATGTGGCCGACCTAATCGCAAAAGGGTTCGCATCTAGAACAAGAGGTTATTGTGCCCCTCTTCTCACTCATCAGACCAATCCTAGAGTACAACGCCCCATTTGGGATGTACCTTACAAGATGCAGCTGGAAAGACTACAAAAGTACCTCACCAAGAGGATTACTGGCCTCAAGCAGATGCCCTATGCAGCCCGACTGAAGAAACTCAAGCTGTACTCTGTTGCATACTGCTTAATCAGATGTTATCTCTGCCTGGCATTCAAGGCTATGTCCAACCCAGAATTGATGGACATGCATCACCTAAATAAACAAATCCCTGAGAGCCGCACACTGTAAGGATCTAAACCTCACCACAACGATAAATAGGATGTGCTGGCGGGATAGGTTCCTTTCCGAGAGACTCCCCATGCTTTGGAACAGGATTCCAATCTATATTAGGCAGAGCCCCTCATTAACACTCTCTCTCTTCAAGAGAAACCTTGACAAGTGGATGGGAAACAGAAAATTTACCCCGGGGATACTCCAAAGCTAGCTAAGAAAACAAAACAAAATTGCCACTGAGTCTATAGACAACCATTCTATAGCTATGTCAAGAATCTGGATGGCAACACTCGGATCTGCTCTGAGTTGCAGCACAACAGCACTAAATATACAGAACCATCTGATACTGCCAACATCCTGGCAGGTTCATTGCTAACTTTACCCCCCCCCCCCCCAAAGGCCCCATCTCTATACTGGAAGAATGCAAAGTTCCTGAATCAAGGCTGCACAGGTAAAAAAAAAACACATTCTCCAAAGGCAAGAACACCGCATCCATGGGAAATGACAACATCCAAGACTGCGTTCTGAATGAACGGGCACCCCACCTAAGCGCCGTGTTCAATCATAGCCTCACCTCAGGCTTTGTGTCCACTGAATTGCACACAGCAACTGTTATCCCACTCCATAAAGGGGGAGCCACCACGGACCCTGGGAACTACCGCCCCATTAGCCTAATGAGCCTGGTCTGCAAAGCCATGGAACGTATCATCATGCAACTTCTAAACAAAGACATTGGTAATCTCCAAACTCTGGACCCTACCCAGTTTAGGTTTGTAAAATGCAGTTCAGGTCTCCTAAACCTGATAAACTTCCTTAAAGCAGCCACCAAAGCTGTAGACGAGGGTAAAGTGGACTCACTAAACTAAGTATAAATCTCTGTGTCACAAGAAGCGTTGCCAACTGGCTCACTGACTGGAACCCACACTGAAAGTAGCAAACTTCAAATCTGACTTCAGACCAGTGGAGTACCACAGGGTTTAGTTCTGGGTGTTCTCCTGTTTGTATCCTTTTCTGAAGTACAGGCTAACACAGAAGGTCTTTGGCTAACTAAGCTCACAGATGACTGCAAACTAGGAGCCATAATCGAAACTCCTAATTATGTGGACATACTCCTACAAAAGGGCCTCACTGAGGCGGATGCCTGGTGTCAAAGCCATGGCCTCAAGCTCCATGCCAAAAAGTGCATTGTTATCCCTGTTGATAAAAACTCTGTACTCATGAGCTACCACATAGGTGGTAGTCTACTTAACACCGAAAGTGTGATAGAGACCTTGGGACACAGGTGGACAGTGATCTCCTTTGATAATCATGTTGCCACAGTAGTCGGGGAAATCCTTCTACATGGCACACCTCATCGCTAAAGGTTTCTCATCCAGGAAAAGAGGTCCTTGCCCCTCTCTACTCGTCCCTCAGACCAGTTGGAGTACAACGCCCTTTTTGGTATGTATCTCAAGACCTCTACAACAACTGGAAAGGCCACAGAAATACCTCACAAAGAGGATTACCAGCCTCAAACAGATGCCCTACGCAGAGCATCTAAAAAAAACTCCAGCTTTACTCTGTCGCATATCGCCTACTCAGAGGCAATCTCTGCCTAACATACAAAGCTATGTCAAACCCAGAGCTGTTGGACATGCTCCACTTAAAAGAAATTCCAATCCCATGACCCATGAGCTACACGCTCTAGGGACCTAAACCTTGTCACCACAATAAACGGAACATGCTGGAGGGATAGATGCCTGTCCCAGAGACTTCCCATACTCTGAAAAAGCAACCTATCTATGTCGAACAAAGCTCCTCAGTAGCACTCTTCAAGAAAAGTCTAGAATGATTGGATGGGAAATAGGAAATTCACCCCGGGGATCACCTCTGTGGCTCTGCTCGACAGGGGCACAGGAAAATAATTTTCTTGGGTTGCGAAAGCCAGGGTACCTTTTTGGCTAGGCTTACATAGGCCCTAGGGTCAATAGCCTAGTACCTACCTATGATCTATGAAAAGCTAACTGCCACACTCGCCAAGCAGTATCAGTAAAGTAATTGCAGTGCTGTCATTTTCAGGTATATTGAAAGATTACCACAGTAAATCTCTTTCTTGCCACACATACTCGTTTCCTCGTAAAATTAAATCTGTGTTAAAAAAACTTGGGCTGTAAAGTGAAGTAGTGGAGCATGCCAATCCCATGTTGTAAATTTGGGGTGTAACAAATCGTAGCTCTCAGAATTGTGCAGGGATATTAGTCCTGCAAGAAAAATCGAATTGTGGTAGGAAAACCTTTCTCTTTTTTTTTTTTTTTTTTTTTTGTGTAGTTGTCCTTTAAAACAAGTGTTATAACATCTTTCATGTTTACAAATTGCAGAGCATTCTAAATTATTATGCATTTTCTCTTCAAACTTTTTTGTGCATTTTGAAGAATTGCCGTCTCCGTGTAGTACATTAAATTTTGGAAGTCCAGAATGCGTAACATGCCTTTGTGGCTGTCAACTCAAACAGTCTGCACTGGTTTTCAAAAAGCAGATTTACTAAAGACTGGTTTGCACAGTAGGACATCTGAAAAGCACAATTTATTAGCAACAGACCTGTAGAATGAAATGTATTCATGTTCTTACCAGGTACCGTGCTGTTCTGTCCTCATCCTGCCAAGTTGTTTGTGCAAATCCTATAAAATGGGGAAAAAATAATTTAGTTAGTAAGATATTTCCTTTGTTTTCATGCAGTATCCATGTATGTTTTCTGTTTAACAGTTTTTTTTATGCACTCCATTATATGAAGTTGCCCAGTGACTGCCTTCAGTTAAATTTCACACCTCCAAACAAAAATCTGTTGCCTACTTTGGGAGCTGTAGAGAGATCCTCCCACTGTTCCTTTTGGATATTGCTTTTACTTTCTCTCCCTGTTGGGAGGGTATTGCTTTTACTTTCTCTCTGTTGGGAGAAATAATCAACTTTTAGCAGGGAATATTATGCATGGGTGGGGACTGGAAGCTAATTTGCAATACTAAGGATGTATCTTGGGTCTAACGAAAGAGTAGATTTCTGAAGAAATACATGAGAATTCTTTGATATGGAAGATGTGAATTCAGTAGTAGAAACTAAGGAAGAATTTCCATATTTTCTTCAACATAAAAGAACTGTGCTACACTGGATAGTAATGTATATCTTACAGGAGTACCTGTGTTTAATTGAAGGCTTTGGCACTCATCCAAATATTTTGGATCATGTACCATTTAAAAAAGGTAAGAGATGTAAGTAATGAAGTAAACACAAGACATCGGTACTTTCCCTACTTCTCTGCTGAATAGTAGGGAAGATTCAGTAGTTAATGGAAGGTAGAAATTTCTTCATAAAGCATAGCTGTCGATTTTTATACAGTAACTGTTAGTATTCAAAAACACCATGCTGATTAGAAAGCCAAATCTGTGTGCCCATTGTAAATTGAGTATATACCAATAGAAAAAAGTCCGGCCACTGAAGTACCATTGAACGTCCAGACTTTTCTATTGGCATGTGCTGTAGAGGAGAGAGGGAAGTACAAGAAACATCCAGTATCTTCTAGAAAACTAAAGTGGCTTTGCCCTTATGATCAAACTGCACCAACTGTGGGCAAATCCAGCATTGCCCACATCCAGTCATGGGTTGACCATGAAACATGAGTTTAAAAAACATGGTAGGAATAAGAGAACAATGTGGAGGGGGGGGGGGAGTAATACGAATTGACAGTTTATTTTGTAGAGTAAGGGGAATCTCAGTACTAGAACAGGAGCAACTGGAACATGTTAAATAAAACAAAAAACAAAAAAAAAAAGTGAGTATTCAGATAATATGTTCAAGTTTAGAAAGGTTGGTGTTAACCATAATTTACTGAAAAGCAACTCCAAAGCACAAAAACATTTAGCACAACAACTTCGGAAGCAGAAAATAGAAAGAGGAGTTGCCCAATATGGAAAGCCTATAACAAGAAAGTGTAGAGTAGCAGTGTCTGTGGAGCAACTTGGCTGTAGGTTCTATTCTCTTAGCAAAAAGATGCACTCCTGAGCGTGTTGTCCTTGGGAACAGACATTAAACCGAGGTCTTACCTGCTTGAGCTTGGTGATAGCTGAAGTGGAGAGGAAGTTACCCAATGCTCTGACCAAATTTCACCTAGTAGTGTAAGTACTTCAGGGCTTCCCCTGAAAAAAAGGCCACTAGCTTAGTGGGAGTAAGCCAGTCAACAAAACAGAAATAAATAACATTTTAGAGGAGTATTGGCAATACTTCAGAAATTTTGTGATAGTTTCCATATTCTCTTGCTTTACAAATTAAGAAAGACAAGTGGAAATATTTACAGAAGACTTTAGTTATGCTGAGGTTTGAGGCAGGTGAGGATCAACAATTAATAGCCAAGATAAGATGAAAAATAATTGCTGGCCTATAACAGGGACTTTTAATAATGCAGGCCTGCTTCTAACTCTACAGGGTTCAGGCTTACAGTGTTGATGATACTTTAGTATTTGAGGGTGGAGGTATAAGAGACATTTAATTACTTGATTACCTCTGAGTAGATGGATAATAGTGGTATGAGACTTTCTACTGTTAGTTGGGGAGGTAGAAAGATGCATCTGCATACGGATTGAGAAGATGAATCATTCACAGGGTAGATTTAGAAATGTAGGAGTAATGGATTGTCAGTAAACACAAGATAGTTCCTACTTTTGTCATTAGTCTTCTCACTAACCAGAAGAGATGGGGAGTCATGATATGGGTACACAAGATGACGGAGAGATATATGAAGGGGTTCTCTGGGTTGAGATTTATTGTAGAAACTGGCTGTTCTTTGGATAAGTACTTCTTCACTGAGAAGGCTAGGGACCCATGGCATGGACTGCCTGACGGTGTTGGAGATGAAATCTGTGGAGGTGTTCAGAAAGGCATGGGATAGATGGAGAGGATGTTGGGGGGGAGGGGGTAGACTGAATGTCCTTAAAATGCGTACTAGTTAGTCTTTTTTTTTTTTTTTTTCTTCTGCCTTCAAGCAATGAAATGGAGTCCCATGAAAAGTCATTCCAAAAAGTAGTCTTGTCTAATTTCGTAAGTAGACAACCTATGGCTTTTCAAGTGGGGGGGACTAAATGGCTTTTGCAGCAGCAGAATAAACTTGCATCAGCTTGACCTCATTTTTATCAGTGTCCTGAGTGAAGGTCCCGTAACACTAATCACTTTCACTATAGCTATGTCTTTTTTATGTAGCTTTACTTTCTCAATACCGGTCTCATCATATTACTTAAACCCTATTTTCTCTCTCCTCAGCCTCCCTTCTTTTTGCTGTTTTAGTCCTATTTTCATACTAAAAATACCACCTTTTGCTGCCTGACAACTAAATTGTATAATTTTTTGAGATTACTACTGTACTTTTTTTTCAACTATTCATAATTTATCACTAAATTTTATGCATTTAGAAAAAATCTCTGATCTAAACAAATTTCAGTTTATAATGTCTGTTTCATAAGTGAGGAAGTGACTGAAAAGTGTAGTTTAAGTGCATAGAGAAGAAATACAGTTTTTAATTTGTAGCGTCTTTCATCATGGTCCATGGAGTGGCTGAAAAGGGTCTGGAATGAGTCCACCTACTTGGCTAAGCAAACCAAGCAAATAAAAAGCTGCACTACTTTACAGGTTAACCGTGATGGCTTGGGAGAAACGCAGATGACTTGCCTTTATAGACAGTTTACATTAAGTCATGACATAATCTGTCAGATCTTGCAGGAGAAATGATCAGTCTCCCACAACTGAAGGGTTAAATTACATGTGTCTTTCTCCTGGTCACAAAGATGTGACCTTCCAATGTTGAATTTGATTTAGTCTCCTGACTACTTTTGATGACTGTACCCTTGCAGGACAACACGGGTGGGCATGTACCTGCTAAGTTGCAGCCTTTTGAGTTTTGTACGTGTGTGCTGCAACACCTTTCTGCTGAAGTTGTTACTAAAAGAGTTGCATCAGCCTTTATTCTAATTGCTGCTGTTTGGCCTTGGCGGTCTTGGTTTACACCTTTCACAGCATGTCTGTTACCAGCCTGTCTGCCGTTTCCTCTGGACTGTAATCTTTTTTTTTTTATTTTTCAGTTGGAAGCTAGCTGCGTTAATCCTAATTTTAGATGGATGCATTTATATGATGGCATTGAAGCTCTCTAGTGTATTTCTTAATGGGTTTTTTCCCCCCTTTAAGGCATTGCTATCTGTTTTTATTAAGCCAAGATTCGTGCTACTAGAAAATCCTACTTTCCTACGGGAAAGTGATGGTGTCAAATTAATGGCTGTAATGCAGCTTCCAGTTCATTGCATCGAGTCCTGATTACTTTAGTTTTTTTCTTTAATGATAGCTTAACTTATTCGTTGTTTAAAGTGCATTTATCTATCTCTGCTTTGATGCCTCTGTTTCTGACTTTGGATCCTTGTATTGAAGGAGTACATTTGTAAAGGGAATCATTGCTTTAAGGCATCCTGCCTCTGGTTTGGGACCTCAGCTTTTTGATTTTACTAAAACATTGGCACTGTATCTTGAGTGTACTTCACTGTCCATCTCTGGACTATTCTTGGTAGAAATCACCTTGTCCATTAGGGTTTCCGAACATGAGCTTTGATATATATAAAGTCCTTTAATCAGTTCATCCAGCTTTCAGCATTTCTGTTGGATAAGAAAATGGAGGGGAAAGGATTTTCCATACTATGAATTTTAGAACAAAATTACCTGATTACATGGTTAAACTCTTCTTATATCAGATAATCAGTATAACTTAATGCCATAGCTGTTAGGACTGCTTGTAACTTTCCCAGGGTGCAGGTTATCCTCCCTTTCACATAAAGCACCGTACATTTTTTTCTCTCTTCAGTTCTTCTCTGACAAGCAAAAAAGCCTTGACACCAGAATGCATTGTGCTGAGCTGCTCTTGGGTTTATTAAGAGAATTTTCCGGTGGAAGTTGCTGTTAAGTGTGCATTTTCTCCTTTATCTCTGTCACAAGTAAACATTTTTTCTTTAAAGTTTTTATTATTTTTTTTTTATGGAAGCTTTCTGTTTTCCTTGGTATTGGTCCTAAGACAGCAGTCTTTCATAAGCTCCTTTGTTTTGTAAATGTGCCTGCTGTAGGGCAAGACCCTTGACTGACAGGCACAATAAGCATTTATATTGTTCTGGTTCTCAGTAAGACAGTTGACATTGTACCATGTGATTTGGGTGTAATGAGTCCATTAGATTGTGATGTAAAGAGACTGTTAGTTTTTTTTATTCAAAAACTTTCTGCTGTAAGTAGGAGTATAATTCTCCAGTTTCTTACTTTAAAATCTTCCAAAAAGAAGTTTGTGTTCTGAGGCATAAGAATTACATTTTATTCTCTAAGTCCAAACTTTCCTCGGGCAGAAGCTTGTGCTTTGTCTCTCCATCTACCATAAAGGAATTTCATCATAATCTGGGTATTCCTGCCCTTTGTAAAAAAGGATGATGTGACCTGTAAGTCAAGTCAAACTTCCCTTGGTCATGGTCATCAAATCTAGTACCTCCTTTCTGTGGCTGGCTTGCTCCTGAAGCATTCCTGCAAGTCCTTTTGAGGGCAATCCCTCCTGCAATCTGGCTATTTTTTTACAGAGTTTACTCCAATCCTTCCAAACCTTCACAGACTTTCCTTTGCATTCCCAGAATGCTGTGGCCTTCTGGCTGTAAGGCCAGTAATTAATTTCCTTTGTACAGTTTTCCTCCGCACTGGTGATAGCTTGGCCAGTTCAAGCAGCAACTTGCTTGCTGTTTTGCTTAAGCACTGGCCTATGCAGCACTTCCCAGACTCCTCTGCTGTCAGTTTTTTCAGTATTTGCTCTCCCAGTGTTGATTTACTCGGTTCCATCATTTCTGTCACTTCTTATGTGGTGTTGGCTTTCCTGGTTAAAGATTACTCAACATCAGCATCCTATCATTGGCTTTTTCTGTGACGTCCTAGACCACCCTTCCTCTGTCAGTAGCTTCTGCACAGGGTTTCCCAGCTTTGGTTCCTCTATAGCTAGTGTTTGCAGTGCCTTGTATGTCATAGGAGGTTACTAGGCTATTCGCCCTGAGGCCCTTGTAAGCCTAGCCAAGAGTTTAGCCCATGTTTAGACAAATCAGCACCCAATGCCCCTGTTCAGGGGATATATTTCTGCTTCCCATCCAGTTATCCAGCTTGTGCTTAAAAAGGGGTAAAGAGGTACTCTGCTTCATATGGAGAACTCCTGTTCCATAAATGAGGGAGTGTCTGGAACACATCTGTCCCGCCAACAAGTTCGGTTGATGTCCCAGACCAGGTTGAGGCCACGTGTGCGGGTCACTCGAGTGGAGCTTGACTTGTGGATGTGCAGCAGTCCCATCAAGGTGGGGTCCAAAATGATAACCTTGTATGCCAGACAGAGGTCACCTCTGAGGAGTCTGTAGGAAACTGAGTAGAGGGATAGAGCTTTTAGCCTATCTGTGTATGGTAGATGTTTGAGGCCCTGGATTCTGCTGGGGAAGAACCTCTGGTCTCTCCAGCTGCTGCATGTGCTTTGCCAGGTACATGCTGAAAGGTGTGTTGTACTCTCTAATGGGCCTTTGTGAGGGAATAATACAGGAATGTTAATGACTTCCTTTTTCCTGGATGAGAGACCCTTACTTGTGAGGTGGGCCATGTAGAAGGCTTTCCGTATCACTGAAGCAACATAATCAAAAGTCAGGTTGCTGACAACCTGGGTGCACAAATCCCTCATGACCGATTTTGAGTGCTTAGGATGTTGTTAATGTGATAATTTGCGGGGACGTCACTCTCCCCTAAGGGGATGATGCATTTTTCTGTGTTCATTTGAGGCCATGTTTCTGGCAGCAGTCATTTATCTGAGTGAGACCCTCTTGGTGGATGTCCACATCACTAAGGGAATTGATGACTGCACCCAGCTTGCAATAATCTGCAAACTTGATCAGCTGTAGCCCACTAGATTTGGCCTGCACGTCTGAGAAGCTTATCCCAAACAGCAGAGGCCCCAAGACCAGTTGCTGGGGAACACCGCTTGTTACGGGTCTACTACTCAAGGTGGCTTCCCTTGTTTTGACTAGGTGGGTTCCATCAGTAAGCCAGTTTGCTACCCATCTGGTAACAAATGGATTGATGCCTAATTGAAAGAAAGTATCTGTTATAATTGCGTGGGGAGTAGTATTGAAGGCCTTGGCCAGGTCAAAGTAGGCTGTGTGCACAGTCTGCCCCTTGTCTATGGCCTTGGTGATTGTCACAAAGAAGTTGACCAAATTTAACAGGCATGACTCCCCTTGACAAAACCAAACTGTATGGGATCAAGTGTCTGGAAGTTGCAAATGTCCTTGTTAAATGAGGTAGATGATGATCTGTTCCATGGCCTTGTAAATCAGGCTGATGGGTCTATAATTTCCTGGATCAGTGGATGCTCCATGTTTGTGCAAAGGGATGACAGTAGCTGTCCTCCACTTGGCTGGGACGAAGCCGGTACTTAGCCTTTGGTTGAATAGGGTGCCTAATGGTGCTGCAAGTTCCTGCCTGAGTTTGTGTTGGATGCAGCCTGGGATGTTATCGGGTCCCATGGAGGTTGTATTTTTTGCCTTTTGAGAGGGCAGTGATGACTTGCTCCCTAGAGGTAAGGGGAGAGGGCAGATACTGGGGCTGTCCTGTTTTACTGATCGGGGACAGAAGAGTGAAGATTTCACTAAATCGGTCTGCCAGCAGATTGGCTAGATCTACAGGGTTTGTGTATGTGATATCCTTTACCACCATTTCTGAGCTGGTCTGGGCACTTCCCTAGAATTTGCGGACATATGTGAAGAAAGCTTTGATTGTCTTTAGATGTGGCCAGTGTTTGCTTTGGAGGATTTCACTAGGGCTCTTATTTGTTCAGGCTAAGGAGGGGTTGCTTCTAATTGTATACCTGCTGCCCCTTGGTCCTGGACAGCAATTTTTTTTCCTTTTATTGTAGATGTCCACCAGACAGGATTATTCTTCCTTGAGGAGAAGGATTTCGTCCTGTCTGGTATTCATGATTCCATGCAGCTATATAAATACTCGTATAGTACTTTGGTGTAAGGTGGGACATATGTGCAAGTTTCTCTGGAGGGGGAGGGAGCTGTGAAGCTGTTCATGCCTTCCCTCAGGAAGTTGTAATCTGCTTTGGTGAAGGCTTTTTTTGACCCTAGCTGGGGTGGGGGGAGTCGGGTGAAATAGTGACTTTGAAAGTGACTGCTTTCTGGTCAGATCTTACAAGGGATGACGACACTGTAGGGATGCTGCATACCAAGTCCAAGATAATTTTCACCTCTTGTGGGGGTGTCGACCCAACTGGTCCAAGGCATTTGCATTGACGAAATCAAGGAATCTCTGGGCACTTGTGTTTTGGGTGGAGTATTTCTTCCAGTCTGTGGTTGGATAGTTAGTCGCCCAGGGTCAGGGTAAAGGGTTGAATCTTGATAGATTCCATGAGGTCCAATTATTTGGAGTGGGTATACTGAGTCCGAGTTGGAGGCCTGTAGCTAGCTATGATTTGAATAGGGATCTTGTCAGTTGTTAGTTGCACCTGGAGTCTTTTTTGTGCATCATATTGTTTGACAAGCCTAGACGTGTGTGTATGTATGTATGTATATGTGTGTGTATATATATACATATATATATATATATATATATATATATATATATATATATATATATATATATATATATATATAATGTGTGTATATGTGTGTGTGTGTGTGTGTGTGTATATATATATATATATATATATATATATATATATATGTGTGTGTGTGTATATATATATATATATATATATATATATATATATATATATATATACACACACATATATATATATATATATATATATATATGTGTGTGTGTGTGTGTGTGTGTGTATAATATATATATATATATATATATATATATATATATATGTGTGTGTGTATATGTATATATATATATATATATATATATATTT